>NC_142397.1:11282933-11436933 GCF_059441095.1 Idiotropiscis lumnitzeri | reverse complement strand
GGATTAGTGACATGAAGATGAGTCATCGAGGCTAGCACCATCACAGGCCACCATGGGAGTCAGGATCGCTGCCATCCTGCTGCTTGTTGCCTCAAGGCACTACTCATGCCCTCACCAGCCTGCCTTGTTACTGTAATGCTACACACACACACACACACACACACGCCCACGCAGATGCCATCTGTGTTTGTTCAGATACCCACCTGATGCGTTGGATGCCTCGGAGCAGATGTTGCTGTGGTAGTGGACTGTGAAGCTGTGACTGTCCTCATTAGAGTTCTCTGCTTTAGGAGTAGTGTTTGTATTTTCTACACATATATGAGGCGGTTAAAGTGTTCATGTAGAAAGAAATTTTATGTGGCCCGTGAACGGATAAGAGATGCCATTATGTTCGTAGTTCACAATGCTCAAAGTGGCACTGTTGCATTTGTCTGTATCCTTTATTTCCTAAAAAGGATGCTGGGCGTTCTGGTGTACTGGGGACATTTCCTTGGACCTCTGCCCGTGCCACTTGACAATTTGGTGGCTGAAAGTTGACTACATTTTAGGCCTGCTGTAACTATTGGCACAGGTAGTGTCACACAATTTCGGATTACCGGCAGACAGATTCTGAGCTTTGCATGACGAATGTCATCATATTTCATTCAGAAATATGTCAATAACTTGTATCGAACTCTCTGTACTCTCAGCGCAGAAAATGTATGGCAACGGAAAAGGCTTCATCCCCTCTGAACTTCCGCTTCGCCTCGGCATCTCAAGCAGCCGCTGGCCCGCTGACAGTAGGGGTGAAGGAACTCAGGGTTTGGGTGCGGTGAGACAATTTAAAGATTTAAAGACAAATAATATAATCTTAAAATGAACTCTCAAATAGACAGGGAGCTAGTGGAAAAAGGGAGGCCAGAATTTGAGTTATGTACCCCCTCATACGAACTCCAAGTGCCCACTGTGATCTCCCCGGCCCACGTTACATCATACGTCTGTAGAGGTCTACTTGCGGTTCCTTATAAACATACTTTATGTGCTTCTACCTCCGGCATGAACTCCAGCTAATCAGTTTCTTCTTCAACCACGTCAAAGACTGTGCCTGTCACCCACTGTTTTTAAATGGAACGAGTTGAACTATTTCGATTGTCCGGTCATAAATTTGGCTGTGTTCACACCCACAACTGCGCAAAACGGTAAACCGCGGCATGTTACAGCTGCAAAAATGCCAAAACTTTGGTTCGCCCACCCTTGCTGATACACCTCACACTAAATGTGCAAAGGGCACAAAAGTAGAATCCAATTTGTCACAGCACATCTCCCTCACACGATATGAAAAACTAAACTCATCTCTGAGTTAAATAAACACAGTCCATTTGGGGGAAAAATCTAACCTGGTATATTACAAATCTGTCCTCTGGCATGTTCCACTCTGAAGTCATATTTTTCATGAGGGCTGTTTCTCCAACTCTCCTTGCAGTGGTACATCATCTCCTTTGCGCTGGAGTGTGTCCCTCTTCCTTACACCTATCTATCATTTTCATAGCATGCAATCTTGATCCTTGTGCCTCCCACGGCCACCCACCATTGCGCTTTCTGTTGTGGTCTTGGTGCATATGAATTGTTCACCACACCACACATGGCTCAAGTGTGCGAGTCTTGGCCCTTCCTCCTAAAAAGAAATAAAAAAGAGGTCGCTGCGGGGCAGATAAGACCCAGCATACAGCTGCCATGACAGGAGTAGAGGGGGCTTGTCCCTTGGCGAGATGCTTTATGGTGGGGGAGATAAGGGCTTTGAGGGTGGTTGTGTTGTTGGAGGAAAAGCTGAACAGGAGCTTGGGAGGAGGTTCAAAACAATGCAATGGGAAGGTGGTGCGGGGGGGGGGTTCTTCATACATTTTTATGACCACATAGATAAGGTCAGTATTGTGCTATTGTTACTAGGCAACGCTGTAACCCTGAGTCAGATTGAGTTGTGAAGCTGAGAAGTCAGATATCTTAACGACAACCCTGATTCGATTCTTCAGAGGGTGTCATTCTCAGAACAAAGGCTTAAAGAAAGGGAAAGAATGGTAGAAAGGACAGTTCGGAAATATGAAGGTGATAACATTGATGAAAAATGATGTTTTGGATGTCTTGTATTATTAATGATGCAGTTCATGTGGGAATACAGTTCATAGCGGGTATTGATTTTTCTAGTTTTCAAGCAGACCATAGAGAGGTTGAAAACCAGACGTTATGTACATCTATGCACCCAGAGTACAAATCACCAAAACCATTTCACTTTGCTTCCTTCCTAAATTCACCCCCCCCCCTTTTCTCTTATCCATCAGCTCTATATCCTCCAATGTAATTTCTGCCACTCTTCCGAGCAGCCTTCAATTATGTTTTTTTTCCCTCCCTCCTGTCCTACATGCTATTGCTCTTCTCTCCTCTATTGCTGTCCCCTTTGGAATTTTAGTTGAGCATGTCAAGGTTGGCAACAGATATTCTCCACTGGGCCGCGGGGCTGACCAATGGGAGTCTGACTGGGTTTGCGAGAACAGGGGAGTGTGCCAAGGAGAGGGAGGTGGTTAAAAGGTTACTGGTTGCAGTCTTGCCCATTCTATGAAATGGCTGTCATGTGCAACAAGGAAGATGTGATTTGGTGGTTTACCAATCTGTTTCACATTATATCATGTCATAACAAACATGATGCCCTCTTCAGTTCAATATTGTCTTATGTAGCATTTTTAATAAACAATAAATAAATGGTCATACACAATTTTAATTGATCTAATAGTCATCCTTCTGTATTTTTATTCCGCTTTAATTTTCCTTTAATGCACATCTGGATAAAAGCCAGATGATAGCCCCCCTCCACTGCTCAACCCAACGTCTCAGTAAGCTTTGCCACACTATTATCTAGAGTAATATTTCTAATAAAAAAAAAATAACCACTGAAAAATAAGGCAAAGGTCAGCATTATAGTTTAGTGGTTCGTCTGAATTAGAAAGTCATTGAATTGTGTTGCTGGTTAAGAGAGATGTGTTAGAAAAGTTTCACAATCAAACAACAATGCAATGTGGGACAGACGATGAATCAGTAAATTTACAAAAAGATCCTTTGGAATTGAAATATATCATGACACCAGTCCTAGAACATTTCTGACACATCTGAAAACCTAATTATTATTATTGTCCTCTCAGGGTTCTATTTTCAAAGACAGTGCGCGTGCATGCGGGTGTAAAAACGGTCACTCATAGATTTGCATGGATCTGCAAGCCTCTTTGAGTGTGTTTGGGAATTCGGCAGATTGCGCTGCGCCATAGCTACCGCCTATTCTGCCGGACCGAACATTTTTATTCAAGATGGATCCATAATAAAATTGTTCATAAAAGTCGTAGCAATTTCCTCTGACCTCAACATCAACCTCATCTTAAGATTCTATAATTTTCCTGTTGCCACAGTTGGTGCATTCCACGCTTCTGATGGGACTGTTTAAAGAACACAACTGTGTATTTAAGTTGATTGATCCCTAGTGTCTTGCCTACCACTGGGACCAGTGAAGGTTGCGAGTACATTGGTCCAAAGTCACTTAAGTGGACACCCCACTTCTGAGCAGGCAGCATGTAACCTAATACACACTTGTGTCAGAATCCCTGAGCTTGCCTCGTCTCTTATCAATCTCATTGTCTTAACAAACAAAGGGTATCATTATACCAGGGTTGAGATTGTTTCTATTCTGAGCTAATGGGTCGCATAGCATACGGGCAACCTGATCCTTCTTTGGGTGACCAATTAGTGAGGTGAGGCCTCACGTTTTGCCAGTCTGTGTGTTGTTGTAAGAGACACGAGGCTTCACAGGAGTTGTCAAAACATGAGGCTCCATCCTGAGGGATTACCCAACCGGTCTGTACACACGCCAGGCATGGGGTGTGCCAAAGGGACTACAAAAGCTGTGAGTCCTGGGGGTGTGGTGTATGCTTCTTCTATGTTACTGTTTTTTTTTTTTTTTTCCCAGGGCTAAAAATAAATAAATAAAAAGTACTCTGATTTTCAGTGAAGGACACCGCACAGTTTTGCCAATCTATCTATAGAGGGGTGGCATGCGTCCGTCCGTTTTATGCCAAAAATTAATCATCGATGCAGGGGTGTTAGTAGGGGTCTGTCATGCGCTGAAATGTTGCTTGTAGGGCAGCCATAGGCTGAGACGCAGTCGGCAACGGGGGCAGCCCTCTTACGTTGAAACGTAATTGTTGACTGGTTTCAGCTGCTGGTGGCCGTGATGGCCAGGACATCGGCCGTTCAGGAAAATCCAGATGTTTTACTGAAATTCCCAATGGCAACTCCACCCGGTTAAAACAATATCTCCCAAAGCCTTGAGGCCCTGTTTTCGTGTCGGGCACAAGTCTCGCGGAAGCGGAGTCTTCCGATGTGCATCCTCTGTTCACAACCTGGGCACCCTTCCGTCCGTACACCCCTGTTTTTTTAAAGCGCTTTTGTCCTCACATTTCAGCAGTCCGACCCACTCCAAAACAGGGGCAAAAAAAAAAGGAAAAAGGCATATAAGGACAATTTAAAATGAATGACGATTTTGAAAAAGAACAGTCCATTTGTGTTTGGCAGTAGTAATACAGTGTTCTTATTAAAGAGATAGGCACCTGGATTTGACATTGTCATACATTTGACATAGGTCACAGGAACATTGATGCTTGATGACGACTACTCGCCAAGTTAGTTTTACATTGAATGACTTTCCTGGATTACTGATTTTTCTTTTGCTCGTGATGGATGTTTTCTGTTGACATCCTCCATCCCTATTGTGGCATCCGTGACGAGTTTGGCAGTGAAATGAAAAGCACCGGAGCTGTGAGGTTTACATATCAAGGAGCCGTGGCTTTGCGTATGTTTGGGAGTTGTGGTCATGAATTGTCTCATATGTGCTCTACTTTTGCAAACGCATACACACACAAGCACTCACACACCGGCGCACAAACGGCCACACAGCAAGACCAAGACTGTGCAGTAGCCCAAGGGGTCTCATTGTCACATTCACTTATCATGGTTTGGGCATCATGCTGGGGGGGTGAAATGAACTTCCCCGTCTCACCCTCCCTCCCACACAGAAAACTCAAGCCCACCAAAAAAATCTATTCTGCTTATTTAAAATATGGCTGGAGAGAAATTACATTTTTTTTTTTTAATTCATGCTTGTATCATGTGAATTTCGTCATATATCGCAGCACTCGTGCTATTTATTACCTAGCTTTTGTCTTTATTATCTGGGATCAGTTACAATTGTATTAATGTGAACAGAGACGTAATTTATAATATTTGCAAAAAAATTCTAGGTGACCCCCTAAACTTTTGAATGGTAGCGTGTACTGTATATATAACACTGTGTATTCATGGAACACGTGAAACTGTCTAGGTGAACCCGGACTTTTGAAAAGTATTGTATGTAATGTAAAAACAATGAACTATTTACTCTAAACTGTGACAGTGTGTGCCACAATGATGAATGAGAATGTCGCTTGTATCCGTATGAAGAATTTTAAACTTCTCATTTTATGACATCCATTCATTTTTTTCCAGCTTATTATTGTTGACTCATCCAGAATGTAGGTCTGCTAAGGATATTTTGGATACTTTAATTTGTCCTTTAAAAACACGAGTGGTCTTGGAATGTGTTTCAAAGCTAAGGCATTTGCATTCAGCATCTCCCCAACGTGCCTCCAAATTATCGAGGATAGGAGTTACCGCGGAATGCCACCGCCTGCTGTTGACAAGGTCAAGGCTCTTGTCTTCGGTGTGAAAATTTAACGTATTGTCTTTCACATCACAAGTCGTGTTTTGTATTGCTCAGCTGTCCTCCTGGTGGAAGTGATGAACTCAGCACCTGTTTTCCATAGGGATAGAAGAGCTTGTGTGAGGAGCAATGGATATTCATTGTTATCTTGAGAAGAGCTAAAATCCTCAAATCTTTGCAATGTCAATTCAGACCTCCTATTCTGTTACTCAACCTGCAGAGCAGTCAAACACACCTGCTGTCGTTTGGTCACTGTAAAGTCATTGGTCAGTCCTAATGTTACCCAATGTTTGTTTGTTGTCAAACATACTTTGTAAAGGTGTGCTTATACTTGGAAACTTCCAACATATGGACTGTGTGTACAGTGGTGTGAGTGTGTGTATACACTGTACACACACGCAGCCACCCTCTTCAAAATGCATCCAATATCGCAGCTTGTACTTAAGTGCAACAACATTGCATTAGAGCCCACAAATTACAGGTCACACAAAATCCATTATGTGGTGAGGGTCAACCTCCAATTTGTTAGGACTAATTTTTTTTTTTTTAAATAATTAAATAAATTAAAAAAATCTAGTGAATCAAATTATCCAAGTTGCCCATTGTGCTATTACTACTTAATAAAGCACCCTGAAACACTCTTTTAACTTTAATGACGACTAACCAAGATGTCTCATTTCAGTTGCACCAGTGTACTAAAAGTTAACAACTGTAGAATCTAAAATCAATAGTGTAGTCTAACTTTGATAGCAGTAAGCTACTAGGTGGCTGGCCAGGGAGCATTTCGCACTAGCAGCTAACATTAGCAGTTGTTTGGTCAAATTTAAAATGATATGCGCTTTGGAGCGTTTGCATTTTGACACAACGCTGTACTTTTTTGTGTTCAAATTTTCTTCACAATTTTGTGTCATATGATTGTTTTTAATTGAGCCTCTATATAGCAATGACTCCTATCCCACAAAATGTCTAATGGCATCTTGTACCAGTAATTGCAAAGACCCCAGCTCTTTCAATCCCTTGAATGCACAGTTTCGATTTTGAATCACATATTTTGTTTGCTTTGGCAGGCTTTCACGGCTAAAATAAAGAAATAATAATTATAATTTAAAAAAATAAGCCTAAACAAATGACCAAACCCATTTGATGTTACTAATGGCTGGTCCAAGGACAAGTACCACAAGACCATCCATTCTTCCATTTTGTACATCTAATATCTTCATTAGGGTCAAAAGTGAGCTGGAGCCTTTCCCAGCTTGACTTTGGGTGAGAGACAGGATACAACTTGAACTGGTCGCCAGCCAAATGCAGGGAACATATTGGAAAAACAACCACCTTGCCATTGATAGACTATTTGTGGTCTCCGGTAGACCTAAAATGCATATTTTTCATAGTAATATAATTTTGTTTGCACACTTCCTCCATTGACTAGTCAGAGTGATGTTTTTTTTTTTGTGCCGTATTTCATGCTATCATTCTCAGTGATAGGCAGGATCCTTGACCTACTGCTCTCATTTGCTCAGGCTTTCTTATGTCACACTGCCTCTGGGGATTCAAGCTGTTTGGCTTCATCTTATGGCTTGGGAATAATTTGTATTTTTAAGGTATGCACGAGCGTGTTGTGCAGACAGTGGACAGAACCTCCACAACACATCAGACAGAAATATCAGCTCCTATAAACGAATGCATATGATTCTTTGTGTCCACCGGAAGACGCAGAGATGGGACCAAAATGAGGGCAGACATTGCTTTGAATTTGTTTGCTATACATCCTTTGTTTGTTTTTCTTTCAGAGCATCCTTGCATCAGCCTCAAAGTGAGTTCAGACAATGAATATCCTGCAGTAAATAAACATGACTCTCCGTGTATTCTGTCAAGTGGAATAGCGAATGAGATGCAGACTACTACCCTGCTGGTAATATCACACGGAGTGTAACCCAGCTCTGTGGACAGGCCCCGCGGGCTTCCGCGGCTACTACAGCTACACCCTTGACTTGAAGGCAGGCATTAAAATGGAGGGATGGTGGCGTTGCCGGTGCTGGCTGGTTTATAGAGTTGGGGGGGGGGGGGCAGCGTGGCGCATGCATGTGTGCATGATGCGTGAGCCTGACGAGTGGGGGATGCTCCGGTTTAACCCTGCATTTTATGCAACCGTTGTATGTACGCTTTCTTTTTCTGAATTATTTCCTACTTTCACTAAACAATTTGAGGATATCATTTGTTTGAATCTTCTATTTGACATTGGATGTCCTTGTGAATATCTGGCCAGGATCAGGCTGCCTTTTCTCTTCTCTTCTGACCTATACGTACATACATAAATACATATTCAGGAACTTTGGTACACAAAGGAAATCTGGAATTACCAATAAGATGATGAATTTATTTTAAAAAAAAAAATTAAATTTTTTTTAAAAAAAAGAATGAAGGGGGCGCAGTGACATACAAGTAAGGACGCCTTACTATGTGGCGTTTGCATGTTCTTTTCTCTGGATACCGTGCCTTTCCACATTCCAGAAACATGCATGGTGAGTTTATCGTGGACAAAATTGCCAATGAGCGTGAATGTTTGTTTGTCAATAAGTGACTTGCAATTCACTGACCACCAGTCCAGGATGTCAGCAAAAATTGTCCGGGGCCAACCCTATACTGGGATAGAAAATAGAGTCATTTAATGGAGACAACTTCAATTATTATTATTACTATTAATCGCAATGATAAAATCGCTATGTTCAATAAAAAATACCATCATTAATTGTGCTAATTATTAACATAATACTTATAAATATCTTGTAACATTTTAGAGAGTGAAAATGTGTTCCCTTTTAATCAAAACAAAATCCTTTGTTATTGTTACCTACGGTGCAAATGAGCACAAAAACAAGCAAACAAAAAAATGATTACAAAAAACACAGCACTAAAGACTAAATCAAATAAAAAATTGCAAATAAAAACACAAGCAGACATCAAAAGCCCTTGCCTACTGTCGCCCCCTGAGGTCCAACCCAGGTAAGCCTGTTAGCAAAGATGGTCCTGATCACGATTGTATCACCGGTAGGCGCTTATAAAGGGCAGATTTGACTGAGTCCAAAAACTTCTGACGTGTGCATGTTTAATACAATACCACAAAACCACTCAAACGATATCCAACGTAAGATACAGCATATGTTGTATAAACCTGCGTTACTTAAAAGCATTGAACTATACCGTACTCACTGAAAATGGAGATTATGTAGCCTACTGTATCCAACGTATGTAACATGTGTTTCCGAACTAATTTGTAAAGCATTAAAGCTTACCTTCAATAATCTGGCCAGAGTGAGATCGGCTCTGCTGATTTGCAAAAGCCACAATCAGTCTTTTCTTTGACAAATGCTCACCCTTCCTGCCATGATTCAAATTTGGTGCAACAATTATACGGGACTTTGTCCCTCAGCACAGTAATTCACAATTCTTTGCCAGTCTCTCTCAAATGAATCTCTCTAAAATATTAATAAGCTAATAAAACCTCCAACTCTGGTCAACAAAGTGTCCAGAGGTGCATGATGTCAGTGTAAAGCTATCAATACATGTTCTTACATAATAATTAGGAAATAGTGAATGAATGATTCTGAACACAGCCTGAGTTATGATAGTGTGGGTGCAGATCAGGCTTTATCCTCTCATTATTTAATTTAAGTGTGGCCATACCGAAAGATTGGAAGCTACAAAATAATCACCTGAAATAAATTTAATCATATTTGGATATTTCGTTTCCGTTATGAATCTACTAATTGCAAGGCACTTGATTCCCGACTCTAAAAACTTTTATGTTCTGACTGAGGTTGAACAGTGAGGCAGGTGCAGCCGCGACTTTAATGCAAATAAGTGTCGTCTCCAGTGGATAGTTGCCCTCAGGACGCGACTTGTATCCGCCTCTGCTCCTTTAAGGCAATGAGGAATTAAAGCGTCTGCAGGGGCAGAGCGGGCGGGTGGGGGTTGGTGGGAGGGAGGTGTGTGCGCGCGTGTGTGTGCGCGCGTGTGTGTGCGTGCGTGTGTGTGTGTGTGTGTGTGTGTGTGAGGGGGGGGGGTTATTCAATGTAATGCTTGCAGAGTCCGTGCGGTGCGATTACAGAGAGCGTCAGCGGGGAAGATGTGCTTGCTCGCCTCTTGCTGGATGCACAGAGGCGATGAAGAGAATTTGACTTTGGGATCCCCGCACAAAACAACCTTAACCCAGAACCTTTCTGATTGCGTCTGCGCCAGTTTATTTCTTTTCTTTTCATTTCGTTTCTACTTCTAAATACCCCCCCCCCCCCAAAAAAAAACAACATAACCTGTTAGTTAATTGAGGTGATTAGAACGTCGGACTTTTTTTTTTTTTATTTAATTGAGTTAAGGCAGTTGAAGCCTTCTGTTGTTAAATGATATTCGTGCACGCCTCTGACTCAGCATCACACACACACACGCGCACGCACACACATACTTACACACGCGCACACACACCTGGGCTTCACCCCCTCAGCATCCTTTTGAGAGGCAGCAAGGCGCGGAGCAGAGGAGAGTGCACAGCTCTCTCCGAGACAATCACCGGGCTCATTGATGTTCCATAAGTGGGGCAAAAAAAAGTAGCAAGGAGAAATTAAAAGTACAAGACTCGGGGCAGCTTGCTTGAAGACAAATGTTTAACATCACCCTAAACGCTCTGAAAAGAACCCCAGGAAGGCACCGGTGTGAGGAAGAACAGAAAGCATAGCTGTGGGGGGATTGAACGGAGCAGGGCATGTGGATATTGGCTTTTACCTTGTTCCAGAGCATCTTGAATGGTAAGTTTCACCTTTTGAATTTGTTTTTAATGTTTGTATTTATTATTGATGAATATGACACAAGCAGTGAGGGAGAAAAAATGTGACCCACATGAAATGGATTTTTCATGGCTGTCAAAAGGCTGACACCCTTGGTAAAGGAAGGTGAAGCAGGAACAAGATTTATGTAAAATCCTTCAAGCTGGCCACCAAATTGCATCTCTGGCCTATACGTGTTTTGATCCAACAACTTGTGTCTGTTTCATATTCAATAGTTGGATTTAGAATAATGGTGTAATTTTAGATTTTGTAATGGTTTTTTCATTGAAAATAACGCATTTTCATGTATTTTTTTTTAAATTGAACTGTTGATGCTACGTATTTTCTCAGCGCCTCTGTGGCCCTTAGTAATAGGTGACGTACTTGATATAATAAACATTTGATTTGCCACTGTCCTTCCTTAAGCACATTTACTCCAATTTGCATTCAAACAAGCAAGAAAAAAATGTATGCACATCATGAAAATAGTAACAAATTGATAGTGTCATTTATAGCACATATAAATATAATCCTAATTTGCTGTCCTCACTTTTCCCCATCAGTGACGTTTGTCAATGTTTGTATTTTTCCATTTGAGGGAAGAAAACCATACAGTTTTTTTTTTTTTTATCCATCTTCCCAAACTAAAGTACAATGTTATGGCAAATAGATTTGAATTTTGGTGCTAGATCAAAACACACACCAAACATGCATTTTCCATTCAAATGGCCAAAAGGCTCCTTTTCCATTTAAATGCATTCATCTTTGCTTATTGTTTTCTTAGACCTGTATATTTGCGTGAAGACACCAGAATAAGCACGCGGCGGATGCTGTGTACGCTTATTTGTGTCATGAATTTTCATTTCTTTAATCAATAGAAGAAAATTGATAGTTTATTGCATTCAGTTATTGGCCAGCGTCTCTTCTGCAAGGAGGGGATTATGGCTGCCTGGGTGTGTACGAAAGGCAGGGTCGGTGAAGGGGAAGAGAATGGTAAAATGTCTATGCGAAAACACATCGGGGCTTAGATTTTCACATAATTGTACGCAATCAAAATGGAAGGTCAAGAAAAGCTGAATGCACAAAGCAGAAATGTGGCGAAGATGGCATTTTACAGGTATGAATACATTTGAGCCGCATTGAGGAGCCGTGATGTGATACGGTGTGTCCCTAAAATGGATTTTCCCTTCTGCTTAGGACGATAAAATAAGGCTTCGGAATGGATTTTGGTCTCTGCGTTGCCTCTTTTCTTCTCATCCAGTGCCATATATTGACACTGACTAAAATGGTGTTTCGCTTCAGCCTGTGCTGAAACTCATAAAAGAACAATAAGGAATCCTCATCAATCATAATCATCTGACTGTGACATTACATTAACTGCAGGATTCTGTCTTTTTATTGCGTGAGGGATTATTGAACCAGCCTGTGGCAAACAACTGACAGGAATTAGGCTTCCGTGTGTCGACATATCCATTGTCGCCATTTTTTCCAATTGATTTATTTATTTTTTTTAAAGAAGAAGGTGTTTCATCATTTGCTGTTTGTGTTGTCATTTTATTAGATTTCGCCATCGAGGAGGCCTGCTTTATTAACTATTGTTGATTAGCTTGAAAATGAGCTGCTCATTGGCTCAGCAGGCGTTGTCAGACTGAATGAATGACCTTGTAGATAGGAGGCAGCACGATGATTGGTTTCTAGACAATTCTTTCTGTTTCAGAGTTAGGCCTATCATGTGCTCACTGGCCCGTCTCTATGGTAACCTCCTTAATGGCTGTCCAAAAACATTCAGCATAAAAGGTATAGAAAACTATACGGTGGTTGTCGGGTGTAAAACAAATGATCAGATGTGTTCATGTGCTCTGATTACTTTCTGAATGTTTATATGCTAAATGTTTTTAGACATTGGATTTTAAGTTCAGTAGGAGTTAAACACAATTTCCCACAACAGCAACGAGAAGGACCTTTTGTTTTCTGACAGGATTAAGCTGATATCAATTCAATAGTTTATAATATTTTCTTTATTCCACGCAATGTCCAAATTTACTGTTGATGTTAAAATGCAGAATATGGGCCACTTGAAAAAAAAATCAAGTCGACACATCATGCCATTTTAACAAAATTCCTGTTCACATGAAATCTCATTGGCCCACTGTCCGGTGCTATTCAGCCAATAACAATATGACCTTGTAAGAGTTGCCTTCTCCATGTCTCTTCATCTACATTTTTTTCCCAGTTAAAGCCATCAGCAACAAAAATCACATATGTTGAAAAACCAAAGTTCATCATTGGAGAATAATGATATCAAATCACATAAATGCTCCTAAAACCGCGCAACAAATATGAATGAATACATTTCAAAGCAAAATTTGATTGTTTATGTAGCTCCTCCATTTAAGGTGCATAGAAAAATAACTGTTCATATGTACATGGCCTTATTTAATGAATCATTAATTGTCAGCTCTCTAAAATGAACGTGACGACCTGCAATATTTGTCATATCAGACATTTAAAAGTATGCTGTTTTTTTCCCAGTCTACTAATGACCTGATTCACCTATCGATATTCCACACGAATGGAATCAAATTCAATTTTTTTCCCCAAGAGCTGCCTCAAGGCAAAACAGTATCAAGTTAAATTACCACGTTCACATTCGTTCTGCAAAGACGTAAAGAGGAGCAGCAATGAAATGTAGTCATACGCATACGGCTTAATCCGATGCTTTAAGACTTCATCACGTATGTGTTCAATAAGATAACACTTCGGCAGAGATCAAGGGATCACGCAATCAAATTTTCATCTCAATTATCGTTGACCTTTTCTCCGAGCAAATTCAAGGAATTGCGGAAGCTCTCGCTGAGCATGCAGCTAGCTTATAGCACGATTAGTTATCCCGCCAATTTTGACCTCATATTAGCAAGCAGAAAGACCAGCATCGACTGGGGTAGATGCATAGATTCAATTTATCCATGAGAAGAAGTGTCCAAGCAGCATGGTAAGAATATAAGCAGGCAATGGAGAGTGATGAGACCTCAATTAGGTGGAACTGTGGAATGACCCAAGAGATGACTCCATTGTCCAGATGTTGTCAGAGAGCAATAAAGTAAAACCTGACCCGCGTTACGGTCCTGCACATTAAGGATGCTTACTAGCAAATAATTCCAGCTTGATTGCAGACATTAGATTGCGGCCCATGAAATCTAATTACATGTTAAAAACAAACAGTCAAATGACAGATCATCTCGAACCGCTTTAGTCCGATGTGAATACCTAATGGGTTGGATTAAGTCCACCAACCCACTTAATTTGTGTGTTTTGAAAGGGTTTGTTGGGTTTTGCTACTGTGTGATTCCATCCGTAAAGGCTGCTAATGTTGGGTAATGTGATCATATTTGATACACCTAGTTTCTGTGTGCTAATGAGGGCTACTCTACTGTACGGCGCCTACTTGAGCCCATCGAGCACTCCAATTAGGTGCAAGCTTTGGTCATTAGCTTGCGCGCGTGCTTCAACCAGTGCAATATATAATTACCGATCATACTGTGTCTGTCTGGATTCCAGCAAATCGGAGGTGTAATTGCACAAGCCGGCGTGTAAATGTCTCCTGCATTAAAATGTTAACGATATCATTTAGCATCTGCGTGCAAAGAAGCTGCGGCAGAAAAGCCCTCAGCAGCCAGTTGTAGGTGTTTGATCATGCGTGCAAAGTGAGGTTGTAGTACATCTGGCGGGGGTTCCCCCTCTCAGGCTGGCTTTTCAGCAGAGAGGATGCTTTTCATTCGCTCAGCACCTGTCAAAGTGACATATCATATTAGTGTGCTGCACTACTCACAGGTACTATAGTGGGGAAGTGAAGAGAAGACAGTAAGAAATCGGTTATGGGAAGTTGGAGAGCATTATTCTGCTCAATAAAAACCTGGTAGAGAAACAGGAGTTAAGAACATTCAGGAAGTGGGAGAGGTCATCCCCTCAAGTAACTAATTGTTCATTTAAGTCGATTGCCCATCCGTAGGTTGGTCTTTAATCGAAAATAGAAGCAGACCAAGCAGTACTTATTCTACATCGATATTTTATTGAAGATATGAAATGTGATCCAACCTGTCCAAAGGACTTGTATATTGCGTATAGTCATTTTTAATAATATTAACAGATTGTCATCATTACATATACCGATATTGACTCATTTGTGGTCTCTGGAAGGTACACCTATGTCGGCAGTACTCGTCAAGCAAAGGGCGCCATTCAAGCAAGGAGCGTCATTGTTGGCAGAATATTTTTATTTTTTATAATTTATTAGTTTTTATTGGAACTGCCAGACTTTGAACACGACGCACGCTGAGGCCCAAAGCTGAATTGATCTTGGGCCCGTGCGTAATACATGTGCCTGGGATGCTGCTACTTGGGCATGTTTACCATCACATCAACAATTACACATGGACATGCACACCCCCCCCCACACACACACCCACACCCCCACACACAGTCTCTCTTTGACCTTCGAGCTTTCCACCAGTTACAGCAACTTCTGCATCTCTGCTCAATTTAATTTTCAGGCGATATTTCACTGCCCCGGTGTGTGACGCTCCACAGTCTAAGATAATGGAGCAGGCAAGGCTGGATAGACAGAGTGACGTAAAGAAAAATGGGTGCAGCTTGGTTTTCCTGACACTGCTCTTTATTTTTAAACTGTGGCACAGATGCTATGACTTCAGACCGAGGTAGTATTGTCTATTTTTAGCCCATCATTTTTAAAACACTGTCATCCTATTTCAATTACAGTGAGGAATGTGGTTTTTTTTGTGTGTATTTTTTTGTACAAGTGCGGACAAGATGCAAAAACAATGTGTGGTTTATTATCTGCAAGTGTGCTCGCACTGTGAATTTAATTGAGGAGCTTGGTGTGTGTGGCATGCAGCAGCCGGGCCGCGCGGCCTGATTTATGTCCTTTCAGGCGCTCATTGATCCTCTAGCCTGGTGTGGGACTGAGTGCATTGTCAATAATCTTAGCACTTTGTGGTATTCCTCGATTGCACCGACCTCTTTGCACGTTTGTGGTGTGCTGCTGCAGTAACTTGTCAACCGGTATGCTAATGTCACATCATTGCACCTGCTACGGATCTCCTTACATTTACACCTGCAAAAGCAGGTACTATTTCTATTAGTTTTGCAACACCCGAGAGCTGTCTCAGGCCCGAGACAATTCTTGAGACCTCATTTTGAAGGTCTAGGTTTTGTCTCGGTCTCAGACTCGGAATTTGCCGTCAAGAATGGTCGAGACCAAGACTGATCTGCTCTTCTTCCACGTCGTTAATGCAATAATTAGAGCAACCACTTGGTAAAATAACAAATAGTGTACCTTTACCAATTCATGTGCTACTAAACCCAAAACCATTTCTGATTGACTGCAACAATAACATTTTTAAACACAGTTAAGATTACGTTCACTACAGCTCTTTTTTTTTCTTTCTGTGGTAATTATTTCTGGAAAGAGGCTTTAATTACACCTTAATTTTAGCTTTATTTTAGAGACATATAATTTTGCTGTAGGTTATGCCAAATCAAATCTCTTCTTAAATCTTCATTTATAATGCAAACATTGATTTTTTTTTAATAAGAATTTAATATGGAAACATTTACATCATGTGCTTTGAAAGAGTTGCAGATGCCATTTTTTTTTTACCGTAAGATGTATTAAAAACAAAATTCCTTTTAAAGAGAGAATGCACTTAAAATGTTTAAACTGCCCGAAGATAGCTGGGATAGGCTCCAGCACCCCCCGCGACCCTAGTGAGGAGAAGCGGTACAGATGATGGATGGATGGATGAATATTTCTTAGTATAGTTTGAATGGCTTGCAGGACAAACACAGTACTTGAATAATAATAACTTAGAATGAGTTTATTTTGGTGAAAAACATGCTGAAAATTAGTTCTTGCATTTCATGCTGGTTCGCTGTTAAACAGTTTTGTGCCATCCTTGAATGGCAATTCTTACAGAGAGAGCCCTTTACACTGAAAAAAAACCCAACAACAATATGTGGTTATTATTTTGATTGTTCACTTTGATGAAAAATAAAATACTGTTTATGAAGATACTCTTTTGTACATTGGTTCAATACAAAAAGACATGCATTTTTTTCGTCCATATTTAATTTTTTGCCAGATACCTATTGTAATTAGGAAGTGGAGGTTCAATGCGACTCCCCCCCTAGTAAAGTTGATGAAATATTGTGGGCATCATTTAAGTTGCCACCGCTACCATTACTTCACGTGCTGCTAGTGCATTGTTTAAGTTGATATTCAATACTCAGTCACTGCAACTTTTGAACACAAACTGACCAAAATAAATGAACCTTCTGTAAGCAGCAGCATTATGCTCCACCATTATACTGCAAGTGTCCGATTTGCTGCTGCCCTTAATCTCAGAATCAGAATCAGAAATCCCTCCTCCTGAATAAAATGAGTCTTCTTACCATTATCAACAATCTTGTGCCGAGAAGCATCGAAAGAAGAACCACATCTCCTCCAATGCGGATGATTGGAGGCAAATCTCGGTCCAATTCAATGTAACACGTTTTTTGCGGTTTACGGCAATTCTATTTTGAAGTGGAAATGTGAGCGCCCCAAACCGAAGCGAGTAGAGCCACGTGAAGCTGAGTCGAGCTGGTGCTGTGTAGCACATAAGCGACATAATGGAACAGGGTCATTTAACTGTATAAGTGAAGAATATGATGTAGTTAACGGAGCAATTTGGAGCGTGTGCCGTCCCTAGAAGCATGTCACCATTTACATGGTGCTAAGTATCCCCATGCACTGTTGTCAGACTGAGGTCTATTATGTATTGCTCTGTGCCTCTCTATCTGGAACATCCATCCCCACCAGTGATTATGCTAATTACTATTTGATCAGATGATTAAATTAAGACATGATTCATTCAAGGTATTAAAATGCTCAGAATACATTTGTGTCTCTTCGGTCTCGAAGAGGCCTCATCACTTGAGGAAAGGATGACCGCAGAGCAGTGGAGAGGAAGTGTAGACAAATATTGCTCCTTTTTATTCAGCCCGTGGCACATGGAGAGTCGTAATAAACCAAGACGGGGGGGCTAAGGGAGTGAGGTGGGGAAAGGGAAAGAAATGAGGTAAAGGAGAAAATAAGGAAGCTTGTGTACCGGGTGGGGGATTGTTGAAAGGAGCCGTGCGGTGTTCCCCTAAGTGTTGAATAAACATGCTTGGTTTAGGGAAAATGGCTGCGATAAATGTTTAATATGATAAGTCCATAAAGACGGTCAAATGAGTCTGGAGTATTAAAATGAGAATGGCACGCAGCAGCAGCTTTGAAGGAGGAGGAGGGGGGGAACATAATGGCAGACAGAGCTAACAGGATGAGAGCAGCCAGCTGCTGTGACATCGACATTAACACACTCCACCAGCTGCTGGTCACAGACGTCTCTTGGACAAAATAGGGATGGCAGTAGCGCTTCAAAAGCCTGCTATGGCCTGATAATGACGTTATCAATGCAAAAAGAAAAAAAAGTGACCTAAATTACAAATAATGACTAATGGATCAATTTGTAAGGTGGTTTGCTTTGGGACCTGGGAAGGTTGCAAGTTTAAGACCTGCTCTGGATAAAATAAATGTGTAAAATAATAATATTTTGGTCTGGAAAAAAAAGGATAAAACATTCTTTTGTAATGATTAAAACAGATCTCAAACACAATTTAAAAAAAAAAAATCATAACAGCATGATAAAAGTTTACATTATAGCCTCAAAGAAATTACCACTGTGACAATAAAAGCACAATACATTTTTATGGCTTTGATAAAAGACCCTCCCAGGTCTTGTCTTAAGCTAGGGAAATAAGTAAGTAAGATAATTAGGCATGCTCAATAACATTTAAACAAAGACTAGAGACACAACTATCCCTCTATTAGATGTTGAGTGGGAGCGAATAATATTGTGTTTATAAAGCAGTTAATGAACATTGCCCATGCTTTACTCGCCCACACAAAGCGAGCAGGCACGCACACACACGCTCACTCGGTCCAAATTGTGAGGTGTCTCGATGCAAGTGGCCCGTATCGCTGGTGGTTCAGTTTGTGTCGGGAAGTGCAGTGCTTTCCATGCAGAGCACGGAAGTGGATCAGGCCAGCCTCCAAAAACTGGTCTGAGAACTTCATATTGGAGTTGCCTAATTTACAGAGGTTGATTGGATCAACATTGGTGTTCTCCATCACTTTGGTTGTGCCGTAGGGCGATCTGACCACTGACAGAAAATGTAAATATAACTGGATGTTAATGTGGATCCAGGGTCCTTTTTCTCAGCCTTTTCTAACAAAGTGTGTCAAAAGTGTGGTCAAGTGTCACTTAGAAGACCCTCAGCATTGGCGACCCCTGCTCCAGCTCATTGTTTTTTCTCTTATGGTCATTTTTGTGATTTTCAACTTGATCCAAGCGAGACCTATCCAAATAGATTTTACTGCACAATTTAAAATGAGTTATCATCTTTCAAATATGAAAGCAACTTCCTAAGAAGAGATTCCTGTATCTTGCTTACATCTTAGCGAAACCCGATACAGATGTAGAGGCCACAGACTATCTGTGACAGGTGAATTACCTCAGCTGCGTCTCCCCGTCGCTGAGAGCTTCGAGGGTCAGTGAAACCTGTGCTGACCCACCATGCGCGTTAGCTTCGCTTGCATGCAAGTGGACATTGGTCATATTAAGACACCGCACAACGACTCCTTTGAAGGCCCTTAACCTTAATGACTGCTGACATAATAAGGTTGGCCGTCCAGGATGCGCCGTGACCGACTGAAGTCAGGCCTCTGTCAGCAACAATCTGTGCAACGTGAACGCTGCTGCTTAATCATGTTATCAAGAGAGACGATGTATGCTGACCATTAGATTACTTGGGAAGGGATTAGATTATATCCACTCAAGTCTCAATCAGACGTCTTTGAGTATCACAGTGAAGCACAGAGGTTCACTGTTTACTGGCACACAGCGACGATGCAGTGGATGAACACGGGTCTTGGAATATGACCAGAACATACTGTCGAAATATATTACTATGTCATGGAATAAACAAATGTATGTCGTTAGGAGATACAATCAACGAACAAGCAACAGACGTATTTGTTAATCCTGTTTTTATGAGGTCACGAGTGGGCAGCTTCTTGCGTTCTAAGTGCCAGTTAGCAAACTCATTCTTAACACATCCATTTAGAAGCAGATGACATTTATTTTCACATGTGCCAATTTCAATAAATTGCAGGTGAAATCCGATTGAGATGCTGGCAGACACTGCCTTCTATTGTTATTTAATACTTATTTCAGTCAAATTGTTCTGCAACAACCATAACAGCATTTCCATTCAACAGCACTAAACATTTTCTTCTTTTGACACGTGAGACTTCATGCTGAAAATGGTGCACCTCTGTCGACCAAATAAACCATGAATGACATTTACAATTTATATTCATCCAGTTCTGTCTGTCAAAGGGATTAGCATTTGCATACTATAAATACGTCTGTGTTTTTTTTCCCCTCTTCAAATTCTGGTTAACTAGGTCAAGCAGGGGGGAATACCACAACAAGGCCCTGCGCAGACATTGGAAAAATAAGTACAATTTAAATCAATTCACGACAAATAGGCACTTTCATGTTGATTGCAAAATATGATCCATTTTCCTGTTTAGCGCACTTTAGAGTCATAATTAGGGGACATTTATTTTAGAAAATGTCATGTTTAATCCATATAATAAATAGTTGGCATTTCTAGAGGATAATTTGACATGAAGGCATTTTGTAGTCAGCCATCAGGAATCTGTTAGCGGTCAGTAGTTAGCGATAATATATTTTATTCTCATTCAAAGCTTGTTTGTTTGGTCTGTAATGCTCCCATGACATTGGCAAAGAAAGGGAATTTGGAGCGGCATTTTAAAACAGTACACACACGCTACAATCGTGATGATTCTGCACTTAGACGCTATACACACTTGCGTCCCTCCATAAAGGAATTGATCTTGTTTTTACAAACTCAGAAATCTGCCTGCCTTGTGTCTGGTTTCTGTTTCATTTCACAATAGGGTCCGGTATTGCTCATCATGGGTCTAACTTAAAACTTGGCTTGGCCAGTCTAATGCGGTCCACTTGTTTCTCCTATGGAAATATTTGTCTGTTTTGGTAGCGTAACTGTGCGTCAATATCTAGCTGTTTGATTTCTTTACAGTGGCATACAAAATGCTTCTATAGACATCAAAGTTGAGCCCGTCCCAAAAGTATCCATGCAAACCCAAGACCATGGGATCACAAACATATAGATCGCTTTTTTTCTTGAAACTTTTGCCTTTGGTCCAGGCTTTGCTCATCAGTCCATGAAACCTTCTCTTTGAGTTCCATGCAAATTCCAGCCTATGCTTTTCATTGTTTTAGGTAATGAGTTGTTTACATTTTCTTGCTTCTTATATATGTGTTTATAATGGACATTCCTGCTTTTTTGAGTTTTCTGTTTCTCTAGAGCAGGGGTGGGCAAAATATGGCCCGAGGGCCAGATGCGGCCCGTAAAACATTTTAATCCGGCCCGCCGAACTTGAAAAAAATTAAATGAATAAACCTTGTTTATGTTTTATTTTTTAAATGCTGTGGTTTTTAAAGACATATATTGTTGTCATGCTTTTGTTCACTTTCATTTAAAATTAAATGTATTTTTTTTTTCTCCAATGAGGTGAGGTTACCAAAACACTTCTTCCATCTGCTCCTGGTCCGGCCCCTCTGTCAAATTTTAGAACCCATTGTGGCCCTCCAATCAAAAAGTTTGCCCACCACTGCTCAAGAGGGTCTTAGCTTTCAAAATATTTTTCCTTGGTAGGTATATTGGATCTGATGGATTTTCAAGCTAATTTTAGCATCACTGGTTATCACTCTAACTAGTATGCCAAATCTTGGCATTGTCACTCACAATCACTGTAATGGGACACATCTATGAAACAAAAGATATTTCAATACTTTTAATTATTTGCAAAATGAGTGAATTCAAACATGACGTGCTGTCTTCTAAATTGTGTATCAGATCCAGATATAATATAAAAAAGACCGTGAAAAAAAAGGAATGAAATGATAATCTGTTGTCATCGTGTTCTCTCTTATGAGCTCCTATGCACAAGCAGCAAGTGTGTAATTTAGACATCATCGTTTAAGCATACCCCCCCCTTAAACATCACAGGACAGATCTGTCGGTGAGGATCAGCGGCATGCACGCAGCCAACCCTTTCTACTGTCACTGCGCTGCTTAATATTCATGAGAGCAAATTGGAGGACAGTCATTTAGCTTGGGCGCTTGGTGAATTGCCTCTAGGCAGATCACATGAGTGGGAGAGTTTACTCACATCTGCCTGTCTCAGACATCTTTGTTTGGTTAATTTAAAGTGGTGCCTTGAGATATGAGCAACTTGACTTAAGAGTTAGTTTTTTTTTTTTTTTTAGATGTGAGGCATCAGATTTCTTTTCCCTTTGCGAACAGAAGGGAATTTAATTCACTTCACAAAGCAAGCATTGGCAAATACTAAACAGTACACTAAACTTTAAAAATGTGGCATCAAGCTGTTTATTGTCACTCCTTAGATTTTGCAGCATTTTTTTTAACTATACACTGTACATATATATAAATATAGCTTCACATTCACCAAGACTGATGAATTGTCTCCAAATTAGTTATGAACTTCAATTGACACATTTTGTTTTTAACTTACACCAGAGAGCATTATTTTTGGAATCCGCATGAAAATAAATTCCCTTCTATACACAGACCAAAGCAAAGCATTAGCATCAGGTGCAGTGTATGGTGGTGATGCTTCACACAACTTATTGAAGGCACCTCGTATATCTGACTGACACGGTCAGGTTCTTGTTCACATGGAGGATTGAGGTGGAGGAGGACCCAAATGCAGGGAAGCAAGGCAAGGAGTGTTTTTTTTTTTTTACAAGAAAATGTTTAATTTCCCAAAGAAAACTAAAAGGCTATAAGGCACACCAGCGTATAAGCCGCAGCAACTCTTTTGGGGGGGAAAAGCAAAAAAAAAAAAAGTGGCACCAGGCTATAAGCCACAGTTTTCTATGTTGAAAAAAAAATGTTGTTTACAGTATGTACAGAGCGATTTTATTTTGTACTGTGAAACAGTGCCTTTTTAACACGGCAACTAATTTGCTAATTAAAACAGAACAGACCCAAGAGAAAAAAAAAAAGTAACAAGCAAACAACAAGTAAAACTTGGACGCAGCATGGACAAAGGGCACGAGAGAATCGACACAAAACCAGCCACGGACAACCGACATTAACAATGACCCAACCAGCATTGAAAGGAAACAAGGAATTAAATCCAAACAAATTAACAAGACAACGAGGAACACCTGGAAAAGACGCAAAGGTTGCGAGGGTGCGGATTGGTTAACACAAGGGCTTGGGTGAACGAACACAGGTGGACACAATAAACATGACGAGACAGACAAGACACAAAGGAACTCACGACAAAACTTGAAACTAAACCAAGGAAATCGATCATGACTGACTCGATTGCTTCATATATCACCGGCCAAACTAGCTGGTAAGTTTTATCAACACATGCCAAAAGGGATTTTAACCCACATTTGGTGGGCTGGTGGGTGTTAATTTGGAACTCTGCTAGTATCACTGACTTTCTCTTCCTGCTATTTTTCACCCCAAGGCCGCCTTATCTTAGCCCATTTTTGACCAATGGAGCAGTCAAGCTTAACTTGTACAAACTCTACCTGCAACAAATGACCACTCAAACTTGATATATGATCAGCAAAATTAATCTGTGCAAATCTACTTCTCTACGTTATATAGTTGGGGGCATTTTATAAATAAAATCAAAATCAAAATAATTTACCTTATTCTTGCAATTTCAAAAAATGTAGTGAGAAAAGGAACTAGAATATTAAAATTGCACACAGATACACGAGCGTAAGCAAGAGTACTCTTTGAGCCTTCCAAGGAGTTTTTTTGTTTTCTCCAAACCTAAAGAGTCAAATATATAAGGGTGGAACATTGGTCCATTCCTATTTTTGAATCCCAGTGAGCCTTGTGTGATCTTGCCGTCCCGCACACACTTGCCCGGAGGGCACAGAAAAGATGCTTTAATTACCCAAGGTTCTTTGCTGTCATGCTGTCACTGTCAGACCCCAGAGCCACACAGCGAAGAATCCCGTCGCCGCGGCATACATGACAACGGAATGAACTCAACAGATGCCCTCTGAAAGGGAGGAGATTGAATCCCGCCTGCGGGTTTAATATATATTTTTTCTTTGCTGTTTCTTGCTTGCTTGGTGCAGCATTTTATTTTATTTTCTTGTCAAAGAATGCAGAATTTAAACAACTAGAGGCTGCATGAAATAAAACGATGCAACCAAAGCTTTTTAACACTTGGTGCAAAAAGAAGGTGGAACATCTTTGCATGTAAATTCCCTGAACACGTCATTTCATGCATTTTGCAGTGCAATTTTGTGTGATCCAATATACAAACATTCTGACCATAAATTAGAAAATAAACCCCAGGTTTTATTGAAGCCATAAGAAACATATGAAACAGTCAATTTCTCCATTTTTAATTCAATCAATCTGGCTTTTGCTCTCAGCCTGGCTGAAGTGAGTCACTCTCGCATACTTTTCATATGTGAAACTGACGAATGTGAAAACAGCTGGGACATAAATCCTAATCCAATTTCTCCCATGCTAGAACGGAATAAAAGCTTTCATGGCAATCACACTCGTCTTTGATCTACTTCTTTGCCATCTCAATTAACTCAAGTATGTAAATTGTTTTGCTGAAAACCACTATTTCTGCCAGTTGTACCTGTCTCGGGTTTATTGAATAATGGAAATACTATATGCCACACCATGAATTCCCAAAATCTAATTTGATTGACAGGGGCCATGAGTACACGTACTAGTAGTTACTTCTGTTATTATTAAAGAAAATGTGACTAGAAAAGGCTTTTCTCTTGGCAACATCTAGTCCCATTTTATGGTCATTTGCTGAAATAAAAAAATAAAATTTATAATTAACCCTTATAATTAAATATGATTTCTATAGAGTAGTGACTTTGTACAACTTTACATCATCCGCAAGTGGAGATCTTGCAGTTCCTTTTTCTGTAAATGTAGTTTGCATGCCTATCTCTGCGCTGAATTCAAAGGTAATGAGCTGGAAGATTGGCCAGGAGTCAGCGATATTCGCTCCAACAACGGTCCACAATGACGCCCTCGTCTATTTGAGCAAACTTCCAAATGAAAGGCAACTCAGTTAGACAAAAATAAGCCCCTTTTGTGTGAACTAGCGACTACCCATACATGCAACATCTGCAAATTATCATATTAATAAGTTATCTTCATTGATATTTCCACCTATGCGGAGTCTGCGTTCCATTGAGTGCCACCCTAGATCAAACCTGCCCTTTTCACCAATCTTGAGCCACCATCCCTTTTAAGGTAGATTTTTGTCCTCCCATTATAGCTTACTACGTGCATCATCAAAATACTGGTGTGTTGCCCACAGAAAGATTGATACAGCTGTCATCTGAGAAGAGAATGAATCAGAATAGAATGTATCTTTGATGTGTGTATTTATTGCATCTTAGCTGGTGCTACCAACCTGCACAGGGACTACCCCCCCCTCTGTACTCCAGAGATACTCCAAAATGATGTAATGGGATACACAGGAGAGTACGGAGCCCCTTAGGGGACATGGAAGAGAAAAAAAAAATTAGTTGGTTTTTTTTTTCGAGTGAATGTTTATTTATTTATTTTTTAATGCGCGTTTATGTACTTCCGGGTCAGTTTGACTACCCTTGCCTCGAATGCGCTGCTGTTCAAGAGACGACAGTACGTTGGAGGCGGCACTAATCATGGAGGAGGGCTTGGAACTGTCTTTCACTTATTTGAAAACCGTGCTTAATATCCAGAACTGATTTTATTTCTTTGTATTTCAAGACAATTTCAAAGTAAAATTCAATTAAACTCGCCCACGGGTGAACACACTCCATCTTTGCTGCGTTTGTTTACACAGAAGATGACCCGGAAGTACATAAACGCGCATTAAAAAAAATAAACATTCACTCGAAAAAAAAACCAAAACAACTTTGCATTTATTTTTTTTCTCTTCCGTGTCCCCAAAGGGGCTCCGTAGGAGAGTACATGCAAGGAGCATTAGAAAACTTTGTTGCGTATTTATTTGATTTTGTTAAAAATAGCATTCATGAATCAATTCATCAGCAATTCGTTATTCTTGTTATGACAATCTTATATTATTCAAATAAAAAGGGGTTGGAGAAAGGGTTGGGGGGGTTGTGTTCACATCCACAACTGCGCAAACCGCCCATTTCTAACGGTGCCAAGCTGCGTATGTCTGCAAAAATGCACAATTTGGCTGTGCTTAACGCCAGACGTGTGCTGGGCACATTTATAGAGCCCTCCGTGTTTGTTTTACCATCACTCTTACTGCTTGAATTTTGTAAGTAAACACAGTATATATTACAAATGTGTGAATTACTAAATTGTATATTGAAAATGCTTTGACCACATCCTATTCCTTCTCCCCGGACTGTGGACATTTTTTGAAAAAGCTCCCTTATACCGTAAATAGCCTACATTTCACAATACAGACGTGACATTTCTCTTTCAACAAAATGTTGATTTGAATGACTGAATTATTGTGCAGATTTGTATTTCTGAGTGTAGGAGGGAGACATTAGTGAGTCTTATTACTGGTTTAAAGCTGCAGGAGCAGAGGCAAAGATGGGGAAAAGTCTCTGCAATTTGAAACCTCGTTAGGAATTTATGAAGTGCTAAAATGTTTTCTCCCCAGGGAGAGGCCAAGCCTGCTGTCAGTGTCACTATAGGCCATTTGGAGCAGAGCCACCATGCTCATAATGGCAAGCTTGTAACATGAAGCATGTACTGTATGCGCACATATTTTGGCCTGACACATATTGTTGCCTTTACTTGCGGACAGATAATGATTTCATTTAAAAATGCTGGCATCATCTCTCATTTTGATAGTGTACTATAAATATTTGTCAAAGATGGCGCTCGATATGTATGTATGCACTGTATGGGTGGGTGGCAGTTCCAAATGCATTTTTGGTTTCCACTGTCCAGCCGCTTTTTTATAAGCTACCTACATCCTGATTCAAGGGAGTTGACAAAAGACAACAGCAGCGAATGGATGGCAGCATGTCGATGGACCTGCTTGTGCACAGGTGTCAAATTCAAGGTCCAGGTCCAGCCTGTCAAATAATTTCTTGTGGCCGCAAGCAAATAAAGCATGTCGATTTGTTTGCTTTTAATTTTTCCAGAAAATTGGACCAAAATTGCCTCTTTTGCATAATATTACAAGTATATTTTTAAATGTTTGTTGTCCGTCATTTCCATGACTGATTTCAAATGAGAATGTTAAAGATATAATATCAATCACTCAACCAGCAAAGCTTCCAATAGCAATTTTGCCATTGCCATTCACCCCTTTAACATTTGACTCACAATTTTATAATGACACTTTTACAATTTTGTAGATCACCATTGCTACTGTATTCATTGTTATAGGTCCGTCACCATGCATCATTTTCAAAACTGTTGTTTAACAGTCATGCTCCATTAATGCGCACTTAACATTGCTTCATGACCTGCTGTGCCATTTGCACATTTGTTGCTGACCATTATTACCACACATCTGGACGCTTTATACTCCTTAGGGACTCTCTTTAGTTTCGCGATTATGACAAAAAATGTGCATTTTGTAATAAGCTTGTCTGCTGAATTACAGGAGTGGCTCCAACCAGAGATATTTTGAACCTTTTGTGGCCAATAAAGATGATTCTGATTCTGTGAAATGCTGGGCCAAAAGTATATGTATGAATTTGATGGGGTGATTATTTATTTGATTTTCATAGAACAACAGAACTCTGAGGGAAACCATATAGGCAAGGCAAGTTAAGGCAGCTTTACTTATATAGCACATTTCATACGCAAGGTAGCTCAATTGCTTCAAATAATTAAAAGTACAACGTTTCAAAGTATTTACAAAAAAAAAAAAATGGTCAAAGACATTCAAAAAGCAAATTAAATAACCAAAAGTAGCTTACTAAAATAATATATTGTAGTTACAATGTCACCTGTGATGAAAGTACATTTGACACACCTGCTCTTATGACAGCAAGACTAGAAACTGCTATGCACTTTTATCCTGATCTGTATCAAAACAGAATCATTTTTTTCCCTCATATCCAAACTTCATCCACTAATAAACAAACCAAGCAGTACACAGCAATCTCCCTTTACACTTAAATGCTCAATAGGACCAATTACCCAAATTTGGATCCGCATCAACACCTCAGATTTACCCATTGTGGGACTAATAAA
Source organism: Idiotropiscis lumnitzeri (assembly GCF_059441095.1). Taxonomy (NCBI): domain Eukaryota; kingdom Metazoa; phylum Chordata; class Actinopteri; order Syngnathiformes; family Syngnathidae; genus Idiotropiscis; species Idiotropiscis lumnitzeri. The sequence continues at coordinate 11,408,910 of NC_142397.1, read as the reverse complement.
AGACATCTTATCTTATCTTATCTTAATAGATTCTGTTTTGGACGATGCATCATTCTACCAAGAAGGTTTTGTGGAATTTTTTTAACATAATGGTGCGAACAAGTATATGCACAGAGGACCACTGCACTTGTATCTTCTTGGCAAGCGTTACAACTCAAAGTGCTTCTGAGTAGTGGGAATGGTGTAAACATGAGCTATGCTAACAGCCTGTTTCTTTTCTGTCTCCACAGTTTTCAGTGAGGACCTACATTCCAGCTTATATTTTGTCAATGCATCGCTTCAAGAGGTAGTATTCGCCAGCACCACAGGGACCGCAGTGCCCTGTCCTGCTGGGGGCGCAGCCCCTGCCTCACTGCGCTGGTACCTGGCCACCGGTGAGGAGATCTATGACGTCCCGGGCATCCGCCATGTCCACCCCAATGGAACGCTCCAGATCTTCAACTTCCTGCCATCCAGCTTCAGCAAGCTGATCCACGACAACACGTACTACTGCACTGCCGAAAACCCCACGGGCAAGATTAGGAGTCAGGATGTCCATCTTAAAGCTGGTAAGTCCTCAGGGGTGGGGTAGATGAACTTTTTGTGAAGTGAAAGAAAGAAATGACTCACTCACCAAACTTTTTTTATTCACCGTTTATCTCGTGTAGTTTCACGGGAACCCTACACGGTCAGAGTGGCTGACCAGAAGGCTATGCGAGGCAGTGTAGCCGTCTTCAAGTGCATTATCCCTGCTTCTGTTGAGTCCTACGTCAGCGTTGTATCATGGGAGAAAGACACGGTCTCACTCAGCTCAGGTAAGGCCGCGACGTGTCGTGCCTGCAAATAGGATTTTAAATCAAGAACTGAAATGTCTGTCTGGACTTTGCAATGACCGACTCTCCCTTAAATTAAATGCGTCCAAATCATCTGGACAATTCTTTGAGTTTTAATAAACAGATTGCCTATTTTAGTTGTATTTGCACAAAAAAAAAATATCCTCCTTACAAACTCGGCCACTTGCTGAAATCAAAAAATGTTTGTCGTACAACAGTTATTTATGGTTTTCATGTCCATTAATTTGTCTATTCAACTGTAAATTACTCATCATAATTGTGTAAGGAGAATTTAGGCTGGACTGAAAAGTAGAAATTGAAATACTGTAATTTTGTAAAATTAGAACATGTAAAATTAGACATGAAGGGCGTTAATTCGGGATCTTTTAGCTTCCGTGAGCTCTCAATGTTTTTCTACTCAAATTTGATTTGTCTTTCAATTCACATATTTTGGTATTGGCTTCTCTGAGACAAAAATGAATCACGAATAACATGTCCTGTCTATTTTTTTTCAGTTCTTGTTATAACAGCAGATATGAAAATTCATAAATGACAACAATAACTACATGTAAGCATTAAACTGAATTTTAGTTAAGGCGCTCCGATATATTAAGCATTCCAAATACACAAAAAGATTTTGTTAACGATGAATAATGTTTATTTTAGTTCACAATGGGTGTCCAGTGCATTTGTTAAACACCGTTTCTTCCAGCAAAAGTACAAAGTCGCAAAATGATATCCGCTCCGAGATTGCCTCTTTTGGTTCGGCTTGTTTGATGAACGACTAATAAACGTGGGAAAACACAAACGTTAGCCCAAATTATGACTTCTCTCGTAATATTGTTATTTTTCCCCCTAATTCTAAAACCTAGCCTTTTTTTTTTCTCATGTGAGTCATCTTACCTGTTTACCATTTTGGTGTGCCAGCACTGGGACTCACCAGCTCCATAAAACACTGTCTTGGCAGGGGATGTTGATAACTTTCACACTGAAGCTTCCCCTGTCTAATAACATTCTCAACCTCAGTCCAGCGAGAACAATTTACGCGGCATAACAGACCTTAATTGAAGTCATGTGAATCAGCATGAGAACGGGCGTTGACATTTTACTCAAGTTAAAAGCAACGCTTATCTCTGTGATTGCTCCGTGTTCCGCCTACGGGCTGATTTCGCTCTGTACTGGGGCATTCAGGGACCTGTAAGTGAGCACTTGATGTCATTTGACTGAGGGCAAAATCTGGGACTGTGTTTTGGTGGCATTTTAAATGCGTCTGCTCGAGCATGAAGATGTGTCCTCTGATCCATGCCGGAGACTTATTTACTAGCGAGTGTGCCTGACTTACTCACTGCAAGCTGCCAGTTAAAAGACATTGCCTAATGTCACAGAGATTTGGCGAAATATGCAGCACGCAGATATGATTTGGATGTGCAAATGGAGTGACTCATGCAGACGACACACGGGCTGGTGTTCCTTTCGTCTGTGTCCTGAGGATGAAATACCATAGCTCCTATGTCACATATCTCTGGTATTGCTTTAAACAAATCACCTTTATTTTATCGGCAACATTTTTTATTCAGCTCATCTGGCAATGAGCGAAGGTGAATGATGAATTACATTGTAGGTGTGCGGTTCTCTTTAGATTCTTTTGCATGAACGACAATATTGGATTGCTTGTGTTTACTCCAATAAGTATGCAGCAGGCGAGCGCTGTCAAAAGCATGAGCACACGGTCAAAATCACTGCTGCTCTCTGATAAATATTTGATGGTGGATTCTGATGCATGGGCAGATCCACCTCACACTGTTATGGAGCGGCGGTGTGTACTCCGAGGGTGAGCGAGCTGCAAGAGGATACCAACAGAGATTTGACAGTGGCAACGAGGTGTAGTTTGACCCAGCCTTGTTTACCAAATCCTTCTCCAGTTTACTTTCTCTCTCTCTCTCTCTTTTCAATTTTTCATGAAAGAAGACCTGGTCTCATTGGACATAAAATAAAGCTATCTCACAGCCATGTTGAATTATTTATCTCTGGTTTTTGTTGGGAATGGGAACATCAAGCGCGCTTCTCTTGCATTAGAAGGTGAAGGAGAAGCAATCAATGCTTGGAGAGATGCAAAAAAAAAAAAAATGAGCAAGAATCGCGCTGATCGACTTCCATTTCTTTTTTTCAGAATTCAAAACAATACAGAAGCCTCAAATCATTGCCAAACCATTATTAATTGGACGAGGTTTAGAGTAACATTATTAACTGCAGTGCAGGTGTTCAATTTAAAAACGGAGAGATTTTCATTAGTGCTTGTCATTAGTATGGTGGCTGAAATCTGCTCGAGCTGACTTTGGGCAAGAGGTGGTATACACCTTGTTACTCGCCAGTCGCAGAGCACATGTAGACAATTAACTACAGTATTCACACTGACTTTCAAAGTGATGGACAATTTAAAGTCTTCAATTAACCTCACATGCATGTTTTTGCTATGTGGGGAGAAGACTGAGGGCTATCAGAAACCCATGCAAGCATGGGAGGAACATGCAAACTCTGCTCATGAAGGCCACAGCGGAGACTGAAACCAAGAATCTCAAAACTTTGAGCCTGATGGGCTAACTAAAATAACGTAAAACTATACTTACTTTTGAAAATGCCTGATGGATGCTGACGCTATTTCTCAATGGTTGGTAAAAACACTTTTTTTTTTTTAAATCGCTGTTGGATGACATGACTGAAAGAAAAATTGCGCGGTGATCAGATGGCTATTTCGATATCAGGAATAAAAATATAGTTGCCTGCCCTCCCTGCCTTCTGCGCGTGTTGAAGTCTAACGACGTTTCCTTACCGCTTTAGGTTGAACTTCAAATAGTTTGATAGGTTCTGTTGCACTATTTAGCAACATCAGCAAGTGAAATCCACAGAGGAAAGTGCGCCAAAAATCCGTGAATAACCGCTCATTCTCAATGGCTCTAAAATAAATGCATAATTACAGAGTAGGCCCCGTCTTAATTAATCAGCTGTGATTGAAAAGTTAATTAGAATATGAATTACCTCCTAAAATAAAGACTGCTTAGTAGTCATTTGAAGCAGCCTGTTTTGAATGTGAATGTGCGCAACTCTAGCTAACGTTGCAGCTAACATGCCATTAACGGGTCATGAATTTTAAAACGCCGCTCGCATGTACAAGCTTTCATATGCCCTGCTGCTGTCATGTGCTGCTTTTGATAAACAATTGACGGAGCTAATGGAGAGATGAAAGAGACAAAGGGAAGAAAGGCAGTGGAGCAGGAAGGGAATGAGTTGCGCTGTGTTCTTCTGTATTTTATACAGGAGCCTTGTTTTGAAGGGATGCTGTGTTGCAAAACCCACCTTTTGTGCATCAGCGTCCTGTGCCTGAAGTGGCTTATGAAAGGGGGTCGTTTTTATGTTTTTCCATTTATGTACTCACTTTCCTTATCATTCAATATATCATTGAGAGCAACATACTTGGTATCTTGGTTGCAGGAAGAAGACGCAACAACGAATGGATATTGAAAAAGTAGCTAACATGTCAGTGAGACCTTGCACACTTGGCTTGTGCAATTTAACGAGGAAGAAAACATATTCTTTGAGAAATTGGCGTAAAATTGATCTTAAAAGTTTTTTTCTTTCTTTCTTTCTTTTTTTTTTTTTTATGCATTAGTTGTGACCTATCAGCCCACAGCTGGCACAGATCTGTACAACTTCCTAACTTTTGAGTTCTCATTGATTTTTCTTGCTTTTTTTTGGTCTGTCATTCACCTTGGGCTGCTTTCAGAGCTTTTCATGAAATGATTTGGCTTGCCCAAACATTCTGCAATAATTGTGAGAATTTTATTTAAATATTTTTGAGGTGAAAAGCATTGAAAATAATTGGGCACATGCAAAAGGAATAAGATAACATCTTCATTACACTGCAGCCTCTTATGGCTCCTTTCTGGTTATATTTTTGTTAATTCTTTGAACAGTAGTTATGGTGAATAGGCTGCACACAGACAACATACCGACTACTTTAAAAATGCAAAAGGGTTAAGCACATTGACTATGTATCCTATAGAGGTGGTCAATAGATGTCTAAATAATGGATATCAATATTTTCTTCCCTTTACAATGGTCATTGGATTTCACATCTTACAATACTGCAGAGATTATACAAACAACTTGACCGAAATTTGTGCCGCCGTTTATGCGTGAATGCACTTTGTATTTTCCCGACCACTTCCTCTTTGTGACAATCCAACACACGCATATCATCAAGAGCCCTTTGTACCCTTAAAATGCATTTGTTTCAAAAAAGATTTGTAAACAATAAACTGGGAGAATGTCAGTGCAACACAAAACCGTTTAATCAAAACCCATGCTGTCTAGAATGTGTTAAGTCGCCAGAAATAGCCGCGTGTTTTCTTCTGTGTGCACAAGACACTGTGGACAATTTACTACTAATGTAATGTGTACTTCCCCAAAAAACGACAACACTAAATTGAACCAGAAGTTCAATGGGTTCCCTGGAATATACGATGTTAACGTTTTATGAAAGCTATCTTTTTTTTTAATTCTTTGAAAAAAAATTCAATCTTTGTTTATTCAGAGAGCACTGCAGGATATATCACTTGGACCTGTTTATTTTTGGTCTTTTATGTCACACGTATGGACCATATTTTCTGAGAACCACACTGTATCATTTGAATTAATATGGCAATATTTTTCATTAGCCATGCGCCTTTAAGTCATGCATTTACTGAGGCCCAAATTTGATCACTTCTTCTTTTATTCTGTATGATAAATTAGAACTAAACACTTTAAATGACCTTTGTAATTGTTGATAGCCAGTGGTACTTTTATTTTAGTTTTTTTTTTTTTTTGCATTGTGTTTTCTGTTACAATGAGGAAATGGTCATCTAAACCAGTGTTGCCTAATCTTTATCGAGTCAAGGCACATTATTTACATCAGAAAAGTCTCACAGTGCACATTCAGACAAAAATGTCGGAAAAAATATGTCTACAGCAATAATGGTGTGGGTTTTTTGCAAACTGACCCATTCAATACGAAATGTTTGCCTCTTCAGTTGAACACAAAGATGAAGCCACAACTTAATATTATTCGAAAACTCATCTATTGCATGAATGATGACAGTTTTATTGCACCTTCTGCCATCTCATACAAAAGCATTACATTCTTCTGCCTTTTTCTTTATGTTGCTGGCATAGCTTAAATGAACAAATATATTTTTCTGATTAATAATAATGACCGGGCAATTTAATTGAAATAGGATGATGATTTCATGAGCTCTCATAGTGCACCAGTGTGCCACATCACAAGAAAACCATTTATTTCTTGCCACATTACTACATGCATATCATGCTCCATTAGTTTATATATTGTGTGTAAAACCAAAAGTAAAAAAAAAAACAAAAAAACTATTTACAAGCTAATTGAAAAGCAAGTAACCGCTGCTTGTTGCCTCTTCCCCTTCCACAAAGTTGTCTTTTTCCTTTCACTTATCTTTTTCCTTCACTCCTTTGCATCCACCTCCACTGGCCTTCACCAATGCCCTCTTCTCCTTTGCATCTCATTGCATAACCTGCTTGGCAAAGCGCCCTAGTCAATTTCCTACTGTGTAGAAAATGCTGCTTTCTTATTTGCTTTATGCAAATGACTCCATCCAATATTGAGGGCATCTTTGGAAAAAAAAAATCAAAACTCTCTTTAGTTCCAGTTGTACTGAAGTCGTCAGCTACCCAGTTGTGCGTTTTTAGCTTTTAAGGGATAAATGTGCCTCTTGCATTCTGTGCAGGCCTCCTAATGTCGTTCTTCCTTACAGAGTGCTTCCAGCGCCTAATAAAACTGTTGGCTGGCTAATACAGTCACAGTCTTAAGCACACTTAGCAGCAGGGATGTTAAGGATGTCTTCAAATAGGCTACTATAGGTGTTTGGTTGTAAAAGATCACCGCTCCCTGGAATTTATCATGCCAGCGATGTGCCACCGCCTCCATTTTTCACAGAGATTGACAGCGAGGGCACTGAGCGGCAAGCAGAGACGGGGGGGCTGTAAATCCAACACGCCCAAAGTCAGGCCAACCTTGAAAGGAGGCCACCGTGACAGAAATGAGCATGTGAGGGAACAAAATGCAAAGAAATGTATCATGCACATTAGACGGAAGGAGGAAAGTTGTGGAAATAAGAAGGAGATGCTAAAGGTAGAGGGGAGGTGAGTGGGTGAGGCTCTTTGCGCGGTAAACAAGGGGCTGCGTCACGTTGGCCACATGATCTCTTTCTCACTTTCCCTCCCTCCATCTCGCTCTTGCCTTGGTAGACTCCAACTCTCCTCCTCGCACAAACATGGCTTGTTGTGCTTGTTGTTAGGGAGGCTGAAAATGGGTCAAGGCTCAAGCAGGAGTGTGTGATCCTCGCATCGAACAACATTGCAATCGTGCCTAAAGATGCATGCGTGTACGCAATACAGGTACATGAGTCTGTGTTTCAAATTGTATTTTTTAGTCAATATATTTTCATTTTTAAAATTATTTTTGGTGAACAAACTGCAATAATTGAATGTAGATGGTTTGGCACTCCCACGTACATACATTTTATCATAACCACTGTATTGGTTAGTTAGTGGTTGTGTTCGTTATTATGACGCGGATGAGGCTTGCGGAACCAGGGCCAAAAGTTCAAATCTTATTGTTGTCCAACACATTCGACATTGCGTCTGGTTGAGGTGCTGGTTTGCTTCCCGGACATGCAAGAGGTTTTCTTGATCAATGCAGAAAGCCTCTGGCTTCTCTTCAAAACCTGTTTTATTTTTGTGGGGTATAAAACTAAGGTTCCACAATCGTGTGTTTGTGCCGGTTTCATGTAAAGACATATTTTGAAGGCTCACAGAATACAAACAAATCAAAACCAATGATTAAATAGAAAAAATACAGTATTGTTATCACTCGACCGAAATTGTTTTTTTTGGCCAATGCCAAAAAAAAAAAATCGATTGCCAATGAATTTTTAAAAAAAATATATAATGCATTAAATAATCTCCCCATCCAATGTCAATTCCTTGAGTAACATGCCCGGCTCCCTTAAGCATTGCTTATCAAATTAAACACTCAATCTTTTGTTTTTGTATTTTTTATGCGCTTTCTTTTTCCGGTATCATGTGACTGAGATGGCGATAAACTATTTTATTTTTAGATTTCTCAGACAAGCGGTGGTGGATCAAAATCCTGTTAAATTAGCTAACCAAAAATTACGTCTTCAGCAATCATAGTCCACTCATAAGCGTGGTTTCTGTTCCCACTCAATTAAGATGAGGATGTGAGTGTGAAAGCTTTTTTTTTTTTTTCAATATGAGTGACCTCCTTTACCCGAAGTCGTACATGGATTTATCTTTTTCACAGTCCTGCAGTACAACACTGAAAAGAACGCAACCAAATGTTTTTTCACCACTCCCCTCTTGAACACACTGTATAAGCAGCTACCGAAATGCTGACCCCCCCCCCACCCCTTTCCCAAAGTCCACTCACTCACGGCTGCCTGAAAGCTCAGGGAGATGGAGTGATTGTATGCGTGTGCGTGTGTGTGAAGATGCTGCAATTCTGCATGCGATTTTGCGTATATCATCATGTATGTCATCTCTATTCCAAACTGAAAATGCCCTTTGTTTTTTGGTGGTTGGATGCACTCTCCTGAAAGGAATTTAAAAAGGCACAGATTTAAAAAAATAAAAAATAAAAAAAAAGAATCAATAGCGCTGTGCATTAATTACGTTGCTGCCACAGTGAATGATGGGAACATGAGGTGAAGGGTGCATTTTCTGCATTTGCAACATATGAGTGCTGTGAGAGGCGAGTTCAGGGAATTGGAAGAGGATGAGCTGAGACCTCTTTTAGTGAAAACAATATTCGCTTTCTTCACACGTTTGCTGTTGCCTTTGACAGAAGAATAAACCCACCACATTATTTTTAATAAAGTGTATATAAGATTGCAAGACAAAAATACTTTTGACAAGGTTTGATTGATATTGTGTTCATGAATAGTAATACCGTAGCTTTGGGATGGCATGGATCGCATATCTTGAGCTCATGTTTGGTTTCACGGTCTGGCCCTGTGTGTTTTTTTTTTTGGTTTTGGGGAAGAAAGAATTCTTTCCTTTGGCTTTCTGTTTGATGCGTTTGAAGTTTCCCTCTTAGCTATGCTGAAGGTTTGAGGACGTGATACATATTTGATAAGGATCGATAGAAGCGTTACTGAGACAGAGACAGACGGCAATCGATCTCGGGCTGACGTTCCCAAAAGCATTTTAAACCTAAGGTCGTCAGTAGCTCTTTCTTTTTGCTATCACTTTGAGAGACTACTTCGAATAATTTACCGTTGTTTTGACTTTTCTAGAGATGGGTTGAATTAATGTAGTGGGTTCGTAATGTTAGCTGTTAAAGCTAGCCTTTAGCTAGCTACAATATGTTTCGGCCCTTTTTATCAGATTTGTTTTTGATTTATCAGTTTTAACATTACATTGGTTAACTTCTTTTCAGTTGCACTTTTAAAATGTTCAAAATGTATTTAAATCCTCTGCATGAGTTATTTTGCAATATTTCTAATAAGAACAACTTTAGAATTTGAACCAATTAGAAACCCCGAATAAATTGTGTTCAGCCTTGGCGGTCTACTGTATTATTATTTTTTTTAATGGAGTCGTCTCATTGCGTCTTAATCACTGTGCACATAAAACAATAAAAGGGTTTGTTTAGTGACAGGGGACTGAACAACGAGCAACAATCTGGCACGATGGCTGTGATTACCAGCTGATACTCCATACGGATAGACAAATTCAACAACTGTTGAAGCGGGCACTCTTCCATCAGTGTTTACTAATAAACTGTAGCAATATGGCAGCCATTAGGCTGTTTGGGCAGGGGATGATTAGGGTGCTGATAGCTGCATGCTTTGGGAGACTGAGCAGCCTCTCATCTTTAATAGGCAATTTGGCTTCCTGTGATGGGAATGCCCATTTGTTTGTGTTTGTTTTTAACTTGGACTGAGGACAGATTTTTAACTGAGTCTCGGTTTTGACAATTTTGAACTATTACTTACTGTATGTTCTGTGTAGCACGGCCGGGAAACGTCGCTTATTACATTACATATTTAGATGGCAATGATTTTTTTTTTTCAATCCTATTGAACACTGCTTCATGTTTTATGTGTGAATTTGGATATATTGTTTGAGCCTGTCTGTTAAAGGAACATTGTCCACCCTGACTGACTTTATGGATTACTGCAGAGAAACACTGGCAAAAATGGACTGGAGTGGTGCCAGAATTAACCTGGCGCTAGGCCAAAGCACAGATTAGTAATAGGCATGGTGTTGCCTAATTACAGGCGGAACAAGCAATTAATTTCTGTTCATAAACTCTCCTGGATGCGGGATTTGGATGGCTGCTGTATCGGCTCTGTATTTGCCGCATGGGTTGGTGACAGGTGGCAAATTTTGAGCTGAAGCCTTCCCATATGCTCCCTACTGGGGGGAAATGGAGTCAAACTGGGTCTTTAGTCACATCCCGTATGCAAAAGTGTCTGATCCCATCTTAAAAGTGACTGATTAAAATTTAAAAAGCCACTTACAATTCAAATCACCAAGCTGACCTAAGAAGGATTTTTCACCAGATTTTTATTTCTCTTGGCGTCGTCTTCCATCCAATCAAGGATTAAGACACGGCCTTATTCTGCTCGCAGGGTGGTAAATCTGGAAAAATACACTAAATCGCATTGAGCCTCTTTAAAACTTTCGCACAAAGCCTCGGTGTCTGCGGCCTCACGCCGGGCATCTGTGACACTGATTAGACATGATCCTGCTTTGAGAGCACCTGCTGGACACCAATCACATTGAGAAGCCCCGTTCCTTTAACTGAGCTGTTCTTTTTTTTTTTATTATTATTCAATCACACTCACGGCTAATTGTGGTTAACGTAAGCTTTAAACTAGGCAGAGCATGCAACCAGTCAGGTCGTGGTCGGAAAACAAGTTACAAATTAACTGTGCAATGGAAATCTATTGGAAATCTGTAGCGAGTTATCAAATAATGCACTTGAAAGAATAAGTAAAAATTGAAAAAATAAATCAATAAAACTGAGCGGCTTAGTGGTCAGCACATGCAACACGGTCTTCCTCTTTTGCGCAGGAACCTTATTGGTATAAAAAGAAAACAGAAGATTGTTGGCTTTCAGTCCGACACCACCCAAATAAAGCCCAGTGTCTTCCACGCCACGCATCCTAAACGTTTTTTTTCCCAGCTCGTCTAACCCCCCCCCCAACAATCACCTGCCTGCTGCCACCCCTGAAAAAATCAGCTGACTTCACCACAAGGTGACTTTGCATTTTTACTTGATGTATGAGGCGTGAGGCATCATTCTTTTTTTCTTCAAGGCCTGTTGTCTCTCGTCTCAGCCATTTTTTGTTGTGCGCTTTGAGACACACTCACACTCACGCTCACGCTCACACGTGGTCAACTAGCAGCCTGTCATTGGTCTCACCTTGCCATGTACAGCAAGCATCTAAGATCCAAACACCCTGCAGGCTGCTGCTTAAGCAGCGCTGAAGACAAGAAGCCAGTCAAATCCTGTCACAGTGCTACACACTATAGATATAATTTCAAAGATACCGACACCACGTCTGTGATAGGCTCTTAAACGATGCTTCCATAAAGGATGGAATGATGCCGTTCTCATTTGTAATCCCCACCAGTCAAGTTATTTGCGGTCGCGTCGTCACGAGGTGACAGCCAAGAACCGAGTGGCCTTTTTGACAGACGCACCCAGCAATCTTCACATCAGCGTAGGAGCAGAGCCAGCCAATCAGAGGCAAGCGCCCATTGCTGCACATGCTTATCACCTGCATGCAGCTGCGGTCGTCCCTCGGAGGAGGCGAGGTGGTGAGCGAGGGAGATGGGGGAGAGGAAAGAGGCAGCGGGAAGGAACGATGGGACGGAAACAAGGGGGCATTTGTCTTGAAGTGTTGCATCTCTCACTTGCATCATTTAAGAGGTTTGAATTTGAAGACATAGTTTTCATGTGACTATATAATCCTCATTTGTCATTTGCAGAGAATGAGTAGAGGGAATCAATGTTTGTCGAGACGAGAGCGGCGTCGGCCTTGCAATTGTTAAAACGCAATTCGGAGCGGAGACGTGCTTTGTAGCCCTTGTGAAATGAGAGGGGGGCGAGCGAGAAGCAGAGATAAGCTCAGTCTGAATTGATTTTCCCATTACTTTCGGCTGTACTTGAGTTTCCATGGCAACGTGGTCAGGTTCCTTCTGCTTCCTAGAGCAAGTGTAATTGTTGCCTTTCTCACAGCCAAACTCTCAATTTGTCTTTCTTTTCCTCACATTACACTTTATTTGTCGTTGCTTTGGATACATTTATTCAGTGTCTTTAAAAACGCATTTTAATTGACGGGTTGAGCTCTGACCCGTTTCACCAACTCTATACATATAAACAGATTGCATCATATTGTTTAATTGTTGGTTAATGTAATTATGCTTAAGTTAACAATTTCATCAAATACAATAGCCAGTGTTTTTTTTTTTTTATTCCCCAGAGAAATAATACACACATACAACACACACGCATGCACACGCAGTATTTTTACTTATTTTATTTATCCTAAGAATCATAATCGATTTTATTGCTGTTGTTAGAGAGATCCGCATTCACAATTAGGAATTTGGTTTTGGTTTGACGATGCAACATAAAAAAACATAAATGGTAAGAATAAAAATACTATTTTAAGTATAATAACTAAAATATTTGGACTTGTTCGCTCTAATTGGCCCTACCGGAGACATAAAGCTCCAATAACTTCTTGACTATGATTATTAGGACACACAAACCCCTTCACCTCTGGAAAGTGACGGTACAGGCTGGAGTTGTCACGTTCAATAAGACCTTTCAAAAGGATATTTTAATTGGATTTTTCCAGATCTGTCCTTTATTCTACTGACTCATTGCTGAGTGCATAACAAGGCCGTATGAGCTGTTTGCAGCCTAATGGCTCACACCGGGCTGGTACGTTCAGCAAACTAGATGCAACTTGGCTGAGGTGAGGATTGCGCATCTGTTTTAAATGAACACTTTGAGGACTTTGAGGGAAAAAAATAACTGTCTGAACTACTGTATACAAATTGAAATTGCCCATTGTAAGCAGATTTATTTATTAAGATATATTCAGATATTGCTCAAATCCTTGTTGCGAAGTTTCGAACCGATGTCGACGTCCCAAAAAATTAGACCAATCAATGTCTGCAAACAAGACTCAAGGATCGTTTTAAATGTGCTGAAAACACATTTCTAAATATGTCTGAAGTTTGGTCAGAGCTGGACAAAATGTCCTCATTAAAAAAACAAAGCAAAATAGGGCACTGAATGCTATTCTTGTCAGTTAGTTGCCTGAATGATCAAGCGTGATCCGTGTAACACGTAAGCTCCCACAGCTGCGATAGCCTTGGACCCGTCCCAATCCGAGTGAGTTTTCTTGCTCCAGATCAATGTTAATTAATAGACCATATCTCCCTCGGGGACACTCAGGAGGGCAGGCAGAGAATTAGAAATCGCTGTAATTTTTTTTTTGTAAGTAATTTTTTTTTTGGGGGGAGAGACAAACCCTCTGCAATATTTGTATGCCATAACGTACCTCACCTTGTGTGTTCCCCTTGACTCTGACACTGAATGTGCTGTATACCAAATCGCATTTCTTCCGCACTTGTCCAGTGCATGCTGGTTAGCTGGTTTAAAGAAAGCAACACCTTCACTCTCATTCTTCATTGTGTGAAACTGCACTAGTCAGCATGAATATACGAGACGGACTGTTGCGCGACTCCCTCCACATTTTCCTGTTAAAACAAGTAGAAAAAAGAAATTGGGAGCCACGTTTTTGTGGATGCCTGGCGGATAGATAGGCGCTGCATCACTAGCAGTTTCCTCTGAAGTAGGGAGAAATCTATTTGCTTGTAGAAGCTGCTTGCATAATCCTTTAGTTACACTTGCCAGCTGTGAGCAAAGATAGGGCACTGCAGGATTCGGCATGAATATCATTGGGAGGACAAAGAAATGGAACTGATAAGTGTTTGTGCATCAGGTCCTTTGCATAATCCAGGATAATTCATAATCTGATTGCTTTTTTTAAAAAAAAAATCATGCTCAAATGAATCAAGTCATTAATCAGAATGTTTTTTGAGTGTGGGGGGAGGAGGTTCTAGCTCCAGAAATAGAAGCAAAAGTCTTTTTTGGGGGGGATTTCGTTCAAGTCTTTTGGTAGAAAATTGTTTCGTTTGGTTTGTCTTTCTTCCAGCCATGTTTCAGATTTATAGTCAATGGGAGGAACTCTTGCCATGGTTGCCATCGTCTATGAATATCTCTATTTATATGTCCATCTTTAGTGTGCATTTATTGTCTTCCCATTCACAAAGTTGTCTTGTTGCGGTATATGGACAAAAATGAACGGATTGTTTGACTCAAAAACACGTGGGTATAAAATAAACCAATTTTGGGTAAAAAATGGACCAACCCAATTTTCTGGGTTCTTTTTGCAGGAAACGACCCCAAAAATGAATAGTTTTATCCAAAACAACAAACTAAATTGCGCTGTTACATACAAAACAACGCAAGAAGGTGGGTCAGATTGACCCAATTAGTGGATCCGTCTGTTTTTTTTTTTTACCCAGTGTTTTTAGGTTGTTTGCTTGAAAAATGGAATTCCTTCACCTCAGTTTGGCTTTTGTTCAGGAAAATATGCTGTATTATTTATTGTTATTCCGTATGTGAGCAAGAATTCCATACCAGTAACCTTCTTTGTTAAGATGATCCACTATTTTCTTGATTTTCACGAAATGTCTGCCATGGACGTTTTGGATGAGTGTTTACCACAGGTCACTCATACCCAAGTAGCATTAACATTTAATTATACAGAATCGAGAGGTGCATAATGAAAAGGGGGAAGTCTTGACATGCAGGATAACTGAAATATTGATATGTTTGTGAGGTAAATGGCCAAAAAATCTGAGAAGAAAGGGTTGAAAATGGAGGCGATATGAGGAGAGAAAGCACGGCATCGAGGGGAAGACATCGGTGTTGTGGCTAGCCTCCGAGGAGCTTGGGCGCATACTCAATAAAGTGGCGTATGTGTTGTATCTGAGGCGTTGAGAAGGCTTTACAGAGGCCAATCCTATTTTTACAGGAGAGACACATCTTGTTGCTACGCTCACCGAGACGCTCTCTTGCAGGTTGGAGAAGATGGCGGCCATCCACTCAGGGATCTTATCACACCTTCAGATTGGACAGAAGACAAAATATTGGTTGGAAAAAAGGGAGGTGTTTCTGCTGTGTGGCATTTTCAATTGATTATTAATGATTTGATCCATTATACACTTAAAGGAACGTGTTGACACCAGCCAAAATAGACTCTCGACTTATTCATTGCTTTTTGGCAGAGGTGTGAATGCAGTGTGACACATAGTCTGGAAAAGAGGAGCTACACAATGAGGGCTATGTGTTGGGTATATGTGCGACCTCGAAGATTAAGCCCCCGGATTTTAGCAAATTTTAGAAATAAAATTATTTTTTACCCATATCAACCGGTCACCTTTGTCGCCAAGCTTTATTAACTGTTCGCCCATTGCCTTAAATAACTGAAACAAATAAAAACAAAAATAATTTAACCATGCTATAATCCGTAATTATGGATGAAAGCCCATTGTGCAGAACCAACACTGTGATGTTTGTGTGTCAGTTTTGTCTGAAGAATGTCTTTTATGGTGCGGCATAGGCAGATAAACCAAGTTTACATGAGCAAAATCACTGCAGTGGACAGACAAAATTATGGCAACCGAACAAGTCAGTCAGATTGTCTTGAGGTCTTGTTTTGCATGTTGTCTCGTCCAGATGTTGTCAATTATACGTCAGATTAAGAAGACTGGTGTCGGATTAGCCAATCCTGAGCCAGAAACATTCTCGATTAGATTATAGTATATGGACATCTGGGTTGCTGCAATGGCTCTGCTGAAGCAAAATAGTATTAAGTCAGCGAGACACTACACTAGCAATCAGCCTCAGGGCGGGAGGAGGATGGGGATGCGGAGGGTGGATGAGAAAGTTTTACGACTTCTAAATTGTACAAGCAACTGATGTTATAAAAAAATGTTCTGTATGAAGTCGCACAACTGAATTTAAATGAGGGTTGTGTGCATCTTCACACTGTCCCAATATTGTGTATGAGTTTGTCTGTTTAACCGATCAGTACTCAAGTACAGACAACGGTGCCTTCTAATTCCTTCTCCCTTTGCTCAGCGTTTGTGCACAGGCCTCCCGGCAGATAAATGCACAGAGATTACCTTCTAATTGCTGCCTTCAGCCCGGCGTACTCACTGGAGTTTCATGCTGTGTTGACTGTTTTTGTAACGAGGTTGGTGTCTCCGATTTGGAATGTGATGTCCTGAAACATTTGCAGATAAAAAATGAAAACACGGATGTATCCTGATTTCAAAGCAATACAAAAAAACAAAAAAACAAATATTCAGACTCTTATATTCAGACCGCTGATGTTGGGCAGGTCCCTATATCACAATTTATGTCACTTTAATGACAAGTTTATAACAAAATAAAAAGGACTATTATGGAGAATCATCAAAAACTGAGGCAGTGTAACTAAGAGAAACTTTTTGCATAATGTGAAGGACTGGTAGTTGCTAGTTTGACACACACCTTTTAAATATCAATATTTATCAAATTATTGATTGGTAAAATCATCTTCTCATCACCCTTACATCAGCATGGTTGTCTCCACAAATGCTATGGTGTGATCATGAAATACAATACTAACTATATGTATACTAGTTTTGTTTAAAAAAAAAAAGTCATTTCCAAATGCAAGTGTGGTTTAAAAAAGAGAACAGCAGCCCAAAAAGTTAGATGCGGGTTTTTGGTGAATCCCCAGTTCTTAGAGTGTTATGATGACCTGGAACCCAAATAAATATACGTTTCATATCATATCACATGAAAGATTTGATGGATAACATCAATATTTTGATATCAGAAGCCAGCAATAAAAAAATGATCAACTGTTTTTCGGTTATTTTAAAAGGGCGGATGGTAACAAAATTGCTTGCAAAACTCCAATATTATTAAAAGTCCATTTGCAATTTTGGGGTTTTAGCAAGACACCTGAAGTCGAAGCTCATGATTTGCCTTCATGGACCACGTAAAAAATATGTGGTGGACAAAAATGATCTTTGTGAAGGCTATTGGTTTTTTTTTTAAAGATATTACCTTTACATAACTTTCTTTAATTCGTCTGAAAGATTGAGTTGATCTCCTCTGATAGATGCTGCTGTTTTGGATTTCAGCAGAGTTTAATCTGGCTCAGAATTAACCTCACATCTAACACCTCTGTGAACAACAACGCTTATGAACCGAGAAAATTATGCCCGTGGGAAAAGGGAGGTGTCTATTTATGGGAGGCATTTATTTGTGTTAAGTGGATGACGCATCTGACGTCAATTAGATGGACGACTACTATTTTAGGAAATGCAGCAATGGTCGATGTGAGTGGTGATGCACACAAGCTGGATAACACCACACACCTTCTCTACTGTTGCTGCTGTTTGTTTGACGGCGTCAGCAAATTTTGCATGCGGATGACATCAGTCAAACAAATACGAGACACTCCTCTTATGATGAGTGATGAGGATCCTTATATGTGACATCATCGAAGGTGACAGTGTGATTTGCTGTGGATCGATACAGGAGGCCCAGCTTTGTGACGACGTCTATTTCAGGCATTGGCATTGATGACTTCTCTGGTTACTCAACTATTTGCAGTGATCAAGAATCGTAAAAAAAATGACGCCCAATCTCCATCCCCAACCAGCGCTGCGTGCTGCATGCAGTATAACAGTGTATCCACACACGTGTGACTCGACTTGCACTTGTCACAATTTTCCCCGAGGTGTGTGCATGTATGCCATGGCTGATTCAAGTTAACCCAGACGAGGTGTCTGTATGATGCACCCTGCCCCTGCATGCCCCCCCCCCACTCCCTCTACCCTTCAATCACTCCATTCCTTTTCTCCTTCCTCCCGGCGTGCTGACAGAACAGGAGAATGCTCCCTCAAGGTCTCACACCGACCCCTCACCACCACCACCACCACACCCACTCCCACTCCCGAGGGTGGCGTTTCCTTGGAAACAGTGTCAGAGTTGACTGGGTGCTTGCAGATAGATGGCTGCCCTTTATCGGACTGAACCACTGGGTTATTGAAAGCAACCAGACTGGACCGGTGCACATGCACCCCTCTGTTTTCACTCTGAATCAAACATCCCACCCAAGCTGAGAGTGAGGCAGTTTGTATGCATTTCTCTCTTTTTTTTTAATGCATCCGTGTCCATTACCGCCTATGCACTGTGGTATCAGTGGAGACTGATCAGCACTTTGTGTCACCGAACCGGATATTTCAGGGAGCTCCATCGAGCTAAATCTCTATTCCTGTGCGTCCTTGACAGAAAAACAAAATGGAGACTGAGCTTTTGTTTGCATTGTCTCCTGCCTCTTTGAAGGCACCATGCTCCAGTGAGACTGAATTTGATCTGTCATTTTCATTGAGTGTATTACACCACCCAGATTTATGACTTCAGTAACTGCCTGTTGAATAATTGAAATGCAAACAGTCGCAATGTGGTATTGAGGCCACACATCATCACAAGACAAACCTGACGCTCTGTTATCAAAGTGGAGCTTCATTATTATTGGATCTAGTAATAATAATAATTCATACATCCATGCAATCACAATGTAAAACCTCAAACAAATAATTAAATTTAAATACAAAAGTCCTGAATGTTTACTTGACAGTAGCATCTATTTTACCCGTTTCATTTTCACATAAATTAACAGTGAATTTTTGGACACACTTTTTCATGCTAATAAATTAGAAACCATGTCTACACCTTTGATTGGTCATGTACATACAAAACTATAAATATTTAAATATATAAACTATATATATATATGTATATATATATTATATTATATTATATATTATATTATATTATATTATATTATATATATATATATATATATTATATTATATATATATAGTTTATATATTTATATTATATATATATATATATATATATATATATATATATATATATATATATATATATATATATATATATATATATATATTGATCATGTCTATAAAACATCATTGCAGCAGGCCCGTACGTCGAACACACACATACACACGCACGCACGCACGCACATTTGCAGCATTATATACAGTAAGTGATTTCCTCAGGCTGATCCAGACTGAGTTTACTCGTATGCAATAATCCATCTAAGCAGCATATGGGCAAGGCGGGGGAGCAGGATTAGACATCCAGAAAAAAATTAAGATACGGCAAGGAGCTGCAGGTTTGTATTGGGGGTGGGGGGGATTCTTGGGGGCGAATTAGGGGGAACTGTATTTATGAGTATGTTCCAAATGTTAATGATGTGGCAAGACATCAAAGGTCAAGTTTAGGTAAGTAGTTATAGTCATGTGTCAGTGAGTGACAAAGTCCTGTGATGGTGTGGAGGTGGTGCTTGCATGATGCTTTGCTGGGAAGTGATCAACATTATATCATCAGCTGTTTGATAACGAGGCCATGCATACTGTCAGAGCATTTTCCTAATTTGGATAACACCCCTGCCTCAGAAAGACTATTTGACAATTTTGTCATCATTTCATCTCTTCTTTTTCTTCTGCTTGATTTGCATCAATAAACCTCAGTAAGCAAGGCATTGTAATGCCTAATTGGGCGGTAATGAGCTGTCGCATTATGCAGAGTGCTGAGGTTCAAGCTTATTAGTTGCTTGGTTGCCCATAACATTTTCCTGTCTTCCTTCTGTTGCTGGAGTGTTGCATGTTGTCAATGAAATCTCCCTCCTCTCTCCCCTAGCTGCTTCGTCCCTATTCTTCTCAGCCGTACCCTCTCACACCCGCTCCAGGCTAAAAATAGTCTCCTATTATCCGTGAGGCCGAGGCCATGTACAGTGAGGCAGCAATCAGCTTGGCGGCCATTGCACATCAAGATTCGCAGTAGCTGTCAAGCCGCTAATGGCATTCTCTCGACGTTACTCAGAGCCCTTCTGCACCGAGAGGAGGATTCTATTCTAGGATCATCGAAATCAAAAGTTGTTATTATGAAACAGTGCAGTTGCTCGCACAATTACCATCTGTGACCATTTGCAATCATTCATAAATAGAGGTGACTGTATCTTTAAATGCAAATACTCCGCAGATTTTCCCAAGGACATCAGATGCCGTGTTCTACTTGTTTCCCGTTAAATGGGCCCACGTTGTCTCTCGTCTATAGACAAGTCTGCAAGGTAAAGCCATTTCTCAGTGTTGTCTTTGTGCTAAGTAGCACCACGCCAGCGCCTCATGACCTTCAGGCCTCCTTGTGATATCACATTTTCATGTGGCAGTCAAAGGCAGTGGAGCCGTGCTGCTCCCTGCAACAAATGACTCTCAGCAGATAAAAGTGAACCTTTTCTATGTCTGACTTGCGATGCTCAGTGTGGATGTGATCTGAGGGTCGTCACATTGCCGCTTTTCTCTTTTCTTCTTGGAATTATGCGCTTTGTTTCAGTCCCCCTGTACACGTAAGACAAAAGCAAACAAGTTAGCAGCTGCTTGCTGTTTGATAGTCTTGCCTGCAGGTGGTTTCCATGAAAATCATGACTTGCTATGACTTGATGCTGCCCGAGGGGGTAAACGCACGGTATTTATACCAGAACCTTTCCCTTCGAAATCTCTTGAATTAATGACAGAGGAATATTCCCACTCCCTTTTCCAGAGTCAGTGGGATGATGCCGTTCACATGTTGTCACATTCTGTAACACACAATAAAGGACCAACTGGAAGCGTGAGCCTGGCTGTCATTACCCTGCATGAACGGGTGCTCCATCATCATCTTGTTGACTGACAGCGGTGTCTGATTAACATATTGACTGTAATAGACTGTCCGGCAGGCCTTCTAAATGACTGACTTAAGTGAAGACTCACTGACTGCCTGCCTGGCTGGATGAGCAACCTGGTAGCTAACACAGCGCACTGACTTAATCATTAACGACTGAATCTACTGACTCCCTTCGCCTTAACTAATTGACTTATCACACTTCAAAGGAAGGAAGTCAGTGATATCATCAGCGTGACCAGACAAATGGGAACTGCATTTTAATTTTTTCCCCCCATTAACTTTGATATTAAACGAAATTGTCAACTATTAAAATTGCATGGGCCTACGTTTGAAATGGTACACACCCTATTCCCAGAAGTTTCCTCACCAACAGAGGTGCACTAATTCCTCTTGCCTCATCTGTTAATAACTACGGCAACTCAAATATAGTATTTATATTGCACTGCAATACTTATATATATATATATATATATATATATATGTATGTATGTATGTATATGTGTATATATATATGTGTATATGTATGTATATATATATATGTATGTATATATATATATATATGTATGTGTATATATATATATATATATATATATATATATATATGTATATATATATATATATATATATATATATATATATATATATATATATATATATATATATATATATATATATATATATATTTATTTTTTAATGAAGATGAATTTGGAGTGTTCAAACCACTTGCCATGCATGTTTTTTGAACGTGGGAGGAAACCGGAGTAGCCGGAGAAAACCCAAGCAGGCAAGAGGAGAAGATGCAAACCCCTCACAGGAAGGCCGGAGCCGGAATCGAACCCACAACCTCTGCACTCTGAGGCCATCGTGCTAATCGTGCCGCCTCCAAACATCAATGATTCTTTTAATTCTATTGTGGTGTTAACTTTCAATTCAATTCGGTCGTTAAACTGTATTTACATTTTTTTTTGTGGTATTTAGTATTGAAAATTCCTGATACTGGTGGTTGGAGGCTCGCATGACATGCCTCAGTAGAGACATTTGGTGGCAGTAGAGCATGGAGAAGAGGAAATGTCCATTGTTACCGTCTGATACAATGATCACGTTTTGTTGGAGACAAGACATGATCATGATTAGCTGTTTTTCAATCTTAATTCAATCTCTCAGTTGTTACATAATGTGCTTTAAGAAAATGTGTTCATATTTCAATTCATGGTGACTCCCCTGTGGTTGGGGTTTCCCAAGTGTGTTTGGGCATATGGAGTCATGTGGCTACATTTGTGTAGGGATGTAACCATGCATGTGCATGTGCAGGGTGACTCATAAACCATAACACTGAAGTCTGGCAGTGACAGCTGCTACATAATCAGATTAGTGTTTCAATTTGGGCGTGTTGTGTATTTGTGTGTGTTAATGTCTGGTCATTTCCATTTGGAAATGCTCTGCTGCTCTGCTCTGCTCGCATATCTGGCCATCAGCGGACAGGAACCTCGAAGGTCGAACACAATCCATTCTGTCATGAAAATTATTATAATCATAATCAGAGTCAGGGTGTTGTTGTCATTAAACCATTATTAAATGTACAGGGTTATTCAATTTTAAGGGTTTCACTACGCACTTACTGTTGGTCTGTACGCGTAAATAGGGCCCTTGTCTGTACGCAAGACTGCACACATACACACACACTTAATAATCTGAGGAAAATACAGACGAATTTAAGAGCAAATGTAGCGTGTCAATGAGTTGCACAGACTGTTTTTGCATATTCTGCTCCATTTCATAGACACTGCATGTGCATCTGTTCCTTTCTGATGCATCTGTCATTTTTCATATTCTTCCCCTCATGTTATGTGCAAATTAATGTTCACAAGGACTATGCATGCTTTTGATCGTTTCCTTGAGACCATCTTATCGCAAGGTGATATTATTATTATTATTATTATTATTATTTAATGTAAAAATTTAGGGATGGGTCAGTAATGATTCCAGGTTATCAATATCGGGCCGATAGGGACGACGTATTGAGTTTTGCGAAGGTTGCCGATACCAGTCACCGATATCAGTTGCTGGCGCCCTCTTCTGGCTGTTCGACGATCAGGAAGTAAATGGCTTGTGTGGCTGACAAAATGTTTTTCCATACCATACTTATTAATATAAGAGGTATTTTTCTGCCGGATGGTTGTATTGTATTTTACCTTTAGACCATTTCATATTTTTCAATATCTTGAATAGTTAAAGAAATCACTTCATCATACCTTTTGGCTGATATAATATCAGTTAATATTCTGCCTTTTGCAAGAAATAAACAAAATGACTATCCTTAAAATCGTCATTTAATAGAAATTTTATGTATCAAAAATACGAGTGTTTTTGTCACTTGGTATCGGTGAGTACTGAAGAGTGGAGTACACCAAGTCCAAAAAAGTGATATCAAACATCTTTATAAAAATTGCATCCTTTTATCATCATTACTTCAGAAGAGATGACATGAGCGAGGCGGAGAGAGACAGGAAAATGACACGAGTATGTATTCAGGACTTTTACCTGCTTTCTGCCAGCTGTCATGTTTGACCTGCAGTCACACACCCCGCTGTTTGAAACGGAAATTGAACCCGTGACCTGAATCAAATCATATTTCTTGGCCAGCTGGTTGCCCCTGTGTGTGTGTGGGTGTTGTGTGTGCGTGTGCAAATCTGTATGTGTGTGTGCTATGCCTCCAGTGTGGCCAGTGCGTCCACCACAAGGGCATTGTGTCACCTCCCAGCTGCTCTTTATCAAAGTCTTGCAGAGCAATGTGGCCTTGCAAAAGGTCATCCGCACCACAGGAGGCAGCGTCCACATCCCACAGCAGTGTTTGCTCAATGCCTTTTTATGATTTTAGAGGTAGGGTCTGATCCTTTAGGTTTTAGTTTTAGTTTTTTTTTAAATTATTATTATTAGGTACAACTTCACACATTAAAAGTCTGAGGTAAAAGTGACAGATCCAATGCTTCAAAAGCAGTTCTTTTAATTGGTTGCTTTTGCTCTCTTATAGCGTAGTTGGCACATGCGTCCACTTTAATGCAAGTAGACTATTGAAAGAGACGGATGGCAGAATTCCAGTTGGCTTTACAAGCATGTCAATCAATTGGTTTTAATCTTAGCTCCTCTCCGACAGCAAGCACATTTTGTGTCTAGTTCATGTGGAATAGAGAAGACCATTAACGGATCATCAACTCAATGATGCTGCGCTGTCTAATTTCCATTTTGTCCATTTATGTTTGTTCTCTACTTTTTATATTCTTTCCCTGCCTTTCCCCCTTTCTGCACCCACCCATGACCCGGAATGCTCCAGTATTTCCTGTCAAATCAAGCCGCATTCATCACCAAACGACGCACAACTTTACGACTCAATCTAAAAGCCGCATAGAACACCTTCAGGGGCAGCTCTGCTTGCATGAATGCGGTAGATCTCACCGACACAGACGCATACAGCTCCCTGCCACTCCGCCAGTCATTCTCTGCTGTTGTCACAGTAACCACCTCACCTTCCCTTCACAGTCCCGCCCTAATGAGACCACTGGAGGACGGAGAAGAAGAGAGTAGCAAGGGAATGGAAGGGAAATGCAGACTTTGAGAAAAGGATAACGCTATCACTTGGGAGATAAGCAGGATGGCGGCAACCATTGTCTGGTATCTCGTCAATTGACCAAAAACAAAAACCAATTGCCCAGCATGCCAAATTGCGTTATTACCTTGTCTCCGCATGACCAGGCTAATTTGCTGCTGGGGCATTTACATATAAATCTAATAACTTCATCGTTTATAGAAAAATTGCAGAATCTTTTTAACTCTGTTTGTAACTGCTTTTAAATGTACTTTTCCATTTTGTGAAGCACATTTAGTTATGTTGTGTATGAAATGCGCTATTAATTTTTTTTTTTTTTTATAACCCCTAGGTACTGCCTCGAGGTACTTGTAAATGTCTAAACAAAGTTAAAAATATGTTTGTTTCTTAATAAGCGCTCTGTATTATACACCCCTTGTTTTGGGATTTTTTATTTCTTTACTTTTTGGGCTGAAAAATGGTGTTATTCATGGGATTTTACAATAATTAAAATCCATTTTCAACTCTTTGACTTGCGTTTGCTCAAGTTCTACCTTGACTGCCCGGTCATGAACAAAAATTCCACCAATTACTTTTTGGGTCATACCTAATTCTCACGGCAAATTTTCATGAAACCCATTGAAAAACTCCCAAAAAAAACACATTTTCATGAAAAACTTGTTAGAGGTAAAGATGTTCCCTACTGTGAGCAAATCTATTTAACTTTGATTGCATAATGATAACACGGGATTGTGAACAGCGTTTCACAACACCCAGCTGATCCTGAGACTGATGAAAACGAGAGATGCACTACGTGAAGTTGAGGGACTCCAATCTGGTTAAGTGATTTTAACATCTGTTCTTTTATGTACTGGAAAAGACTCTCCGTCTGTCGCGCCGCCATAAAAGGCCTAAACGAAGTGAACGAGGCCTCTGGGCTTAGCGCAGATTGGCAATTATACACCTCAACATTTCAGAAGACCTTTGGCCATGCAGGTATTTCATGTGGGAGCAGTACATCTGCCAAATGTTAATAGGCCAGCTTCTTAGACCGGAAAATGGGCCCATGTAACAGCTGACACGAGGCTCTCGAGTGTACATAATGTATGTTTATTTTGACACGGCTGTACTGGAGTCAGTCTCCATTCAACGCTGATACATTTTTGGGGATATTTGAAGATGTGAATACCAAAAGAGACGACACTAGGTTAACATCTGCTTGTTCCTTTCTCTGTTATGTGTGTTGGGCTTCACTCAGTTATTTCACTGCCCTTAAATTAGTTTCATTATACAGTCAGTTTTATATTAAATAGGAATGTTTCAATTAAAGAGTTAATCAAGGTTTCATGACAGCGGCAATTTGAGCCCGCCACAAATGTGTTCATTTTACATTGTTTCCCTTGAGAATTTTTTCATTTGAGAACAACTTTTGAATCTTGGAAGTTGTACTGTGTTCTCAATTCGCCACCACGCCCACATTAATATTCTATTGGCCAACTTATGATTTTGTTGTTTGTATCACTCTCTTACTCCGTCATTCATGTTGGTAAATTAATTCATACACAACACGTTCAGCCACTGTGCGACACCGACAAAATGAAACACGCCATTATCTGCGTAATGAATGATGAATAGCCTGAAATGGCTCCAGTCACAACCGTCTTTCAACCCAGCGATTCTGTTCACTGCTCAACCAATAAACTTCCCTTGTCAATATTTACCATCGGCTGCCTCTGCCGTTTCATCAGCTGCCTTTGACGCTCTTGTGTTTCTCACCGTGAACTTAATTAGTCACATCTCTCCGCCTAATTAAATCAAGTGGAAGGAAGTTGCAATCTCAAGTAGATCAAATTAAGATCCATGCAAGGAGGGTGTCACTCGTGGTCTCTGTGGCAACAGTGTTTCTGCCTGCCTTAGTCATGTGCTGAGGAGTCATTTGAGGCTTGTCATCACTTGTTAAATGAAATATTATGCTAAAAGTCATCCCTAATAGACTGGTTAAGTGGGTGACTGTTTAAGTTACCAGTGAAAAGTGACTAATCATTAACACACATCTCCAAGCAAGTACCCTTATGAGACCATACAAGGGAATTGTATGTCAAAAGTAAGCACTTTAAACTATTCGAAGCAGTTGGTGCAGCGGCATGGATCATATGAAACTCAACACGGAGGTATTGGGACAGTTGCTCAATGAAAAATTAAAGCATTAACTCAGGTGATTAATCCCAAAAAATTTAACTCAGTTAAATACTTTAACTCAGTTAAGTTTGATATAATTAAAAAATAATTTGCATACTTTGCATATATTGTGCCATATTAACTGTCTTTAGCACGTCTCAGAACAAAACATGGTGTTCAAGTTACCACTGGGCCTTGCAAACCAACACTGCTGGAGTGTGGCACTTGTGGGCAGTTTTGAGAAATGTTTCGAAAATAAATGTCTCCAAAGATGTCTCCATTTAGGTCGTATTCAAGAACCCAAGAAAGCTATTAGAACAGTCTTTGAATTAAATATACTTCATATTTGATGCTTGATTTTGCACTAATTCCAAGATATTATTCAAGTAAATATCTTCGCAAAAAATAGTAGTTGAAAAATGTGATTAATCACAATTAATCCTGGATTTTTTTGTGATTAATTAGTTAAAAAAATTAATCACTTGACAGCAATAAAAAAAAAAGACATCCTCTTTTCCAAAATGGGATGGATCTTGATGATGATTATCTACTTGTGCAGTCCACAGATATATTTCGAACCACAAACCAAATGTTTTGGGACTTTACCATTGCCTGTACAGTAAATAAGATTTTATTTTGGTGACAGTTTGATCCTGAATTTCAAATTTCCATGATCTCCTGCGGGAAAATACAAACAAATCGGGGGCTAACCAACATCCCAGAATGGATTTTTGTTTGTCCTTTTACATCTTCCACTGTGCAGCATATGAGCATGCATTATTAAGCGGCCCTTAAATTACCACCTTAAACTACAGGTGGAGCCTTCGAACATTAAGAATGTTATTCTGAAAATGTCAGCAAGATTTTGTTTCACGTTTGGCAACCAACAATGCAGCTGCAATTACAAAACTCATATCATAGTTACCGCCTGATCACAAGCCCACCATCACTAGAAAAAATCTGTCATTGAAAAAAAAAACTGAAAATTCAACCCGGGCTTTCTCATGCATATCTCTCTTGTCTTTGCATTCATCTGTCTTCTCTCCACACTTGTGGGAAACAAATGCACAAAGCTTTGTTTGAAAGTTCGGAGAGGATAAAAGTGAATTTGGAAAGGGCAATAGCTTTGAAGAGCCGACCTTGCCACAAGCTGCTGCTCTTTTCAACTTCACCTTACCGAACTTGTTTGTTTACCCCAGCCATAGCATCGCCTTGTTCCAGATGTGCATGCATCTGCAAGTGGGCTTTGAGACTAATCTCACCTTTACAATATCTTCGCTCCTTTTTCCCTTGTCTGTGTCTGCAAACAAAGAACATTGGAGCATAAAAGGGCAACCTTGAATTTGAAGAACCTAAATCGAAATTTCGGAGGCATTAGAGTACATCTGTGCAGTAATTATACTTCTTAATTTATCTTGCTTACATGAGCTGACTGTGTGCCACAAAAAGGATTTCTAATCTTTAACATAACATGGTCTTTTAATCTGCCCCACTTACTTTGCATTCACAAGGAGCTTGTCCCGTTTATTCTTATTTGTTAAGTCTGTGGTCCTACTGCAATTCAATTTCCTGACAAGGCTTGGCCATTGTTCACCGTTGACCCAAATGATCCTCAAACATTAAATAATACATGATGAGGCCCGCTGCAGTAAACACCCCAGGGGTGCGGCAGTCTTTTTGGAAAACACATACCGAGTTTTATTATCCTACAAGTATACATAATGAAGGAAACGACATTCACCACTCATATATATTTCTGTATTAAATACTGAAAGAGAGGTTTAGATTGTACTATAAAGATACAAAATAAAAACACTCATGTAACATAATAAATGTCAACATGACATCCAATTAGTAATGAATTACCTTTCCAAGTACGTATATCGTATCGTCACCTAATTTGATCTGGCCACAGCAGCCTGGTCATCTGGTTAGCATGTTAGCATCACAGTTCTTTCATGGGGTTTCTTCGGATACACCGGCTTGCTCCTATATTCCAAAAACATGCATGTTATCATAAACTGTAGACTCAATTGTCAGTAGGGTTCAATGCGAATGGTTGTTGGTCGAGGTGATACTGATGTGGCCTGTAAGTAAGTTTCGTATGGCTACACCTCTATTCATAGAGGTGTGGGTCCGGGAGCGAAACAGAGTTTCGGTTCGGACGCCGGGTTTTTGGATCATTCTTGGTTTCCCCGTATGGGTACTCTGCCACCGCACGACGACAACGTGATGATCCGGCGCGGTGGGATGTGGCCTGTGACTGGCTGGTGACCAGTCCTGCGTGTAGCCTGCTGCACAGTTCTCTATCGAAGAGAATGCCATTGTTTTTTTTTTTTTTGGTACCACTGACTAGGGATGGCCAACTTTGACTGATGATGGAGGGGGGGGGGCACAATTTTACATGAGCGCTACTTGGGGTGCCACATTGGACCACACACTTCCTAACCAGATGTATGACAAAAATGTTCATTTAAATTCTGAACTTCCCCCCCATAAAATTCATCCCTAAAACACTGATAAACGTCCAATATGTGAACATGAATGGTCGTCTCCCTCCAAAATGTACAAAATACTGAAAAATAATAGCAAAAAGGTGAATCAGTGGGTGTTGATCTCCTGTTATGCGGCGATCCACTGTTGTGTAAGAAACACATTTTTTGGGAGGGGAATCATTATTTTTTTATAACTTTAATCAGGGACCACTCAAGACGCAATTTGATGGACCTTTATAGCTGCTGCGCCTCATCGGTGGCCCCAGTTGAGTGCGGCACATGCTCTCGGCTGAGCTCAAGTGAGCTAAGAAAGGAACAAATCAGTTCTTAAATTCATTAATTGGGGGTGAAAAGCATTAGTCTACTCAGTACAGCAACAGCATTGAATCAGAAGTTCAGAACATCTTCCATCCCATTGTAAACAATTGATTGATACATTTTGAAATTGTCAATTAAGTCAAATTCTACAATTCAACCACAGTGCCAATACGTATAGGAAGTAAATTAATTATTTTTGCCCAGTTTGGCCTTTCTAAATGATGGTAGTCCCCAAAAAAAAAAAAATGCTTTTCTGTGTGATTTTGGTGTGGTGTGTGTTTTGTCTGACACATTCATGGCTTCCATTATTGATCAAAAAGAGGTAATTTGTGTCATGAGTCTGACATCAATGACGGGCTGCGTCTGGCTGCTCCCCACTCTGTGTATTCAGACGAGACGGGAGGAGCAAAAGAGAGGACTTTGATGGAAGGAAAGCGAGTGGGAGGAGGAGTATGTTGTGCTTCTTCCTACAGCTGGTAATGTGCAGCTGTCTAGGAGGGAGGAGTTCGTCCTAAAGCCTCTCCTATGAGGGTGAGGCCAGGGGGAGAAGAAAATAGGAGGAGGTGTTGGTAGGGTTGCGGAAATAACGACTGAAATGGGGACACAGGACTGAAGAAACAATGCCTGTAAAGAACAATAACAAACTCGATATTGAGATGAATAGAATTGCGAGGGTGGTTCCATGATGGGAAGTATCACACGGGATAAACGCAGGCAGAGTGCAGATCAAAACAAGCTTGTGTTCATCTCAAGCGTTTTGTCTGCATTTGATGCTGACATACACTCCATTTCAGCGTATTTTTGCTCCCCATAGAAAATCAGGTGTCTCTACTCGCCATTGATTTCAAGGCCCGGAATAAGAAGTTTCTCATCGTAGATTGGCACAATATCGTACCGGTAAATTGCCCATATATGGGTATTTCCATTCATTTCAATTGGGATTTCAATTTTTTTGTTTATTTTCATTTCTTTTATTGCAAACTGCAAATGATACAATAATTTGTGAATTTTAGAACCCCCCCCCCAAAAAATAATAATAAAAAAAAAAAATACACATAATACACATTTCTTATATCCACGCTATCTTCAACAAAACAAAACAATACATTTTTTCCAAGTAATCTTGACATCTCTTTCAATATTATTGTGTATAAAATCACACAATTTCTGCCATGACAAATGAACAAATGGGCAATTCCAAAATAAATGAACAACAGTTTCAGGATTTCTGATACATGTGGTTTGAGTTAGTGTGGTCATGGACAAAAATAAATAAACCAGTAACTTAAGGCCTTATTGTAATAATATTCAGACCGGTTAAGTGAAATTGGAAATTTCCCGCGACATTCCTGATCTCTTCCTAAAGTGCAGCAACACCGTGGTAGGAAACCACGGCCCTATAGAAAATAACTAAATGACTCCACATGTAAATTGAACAGTTAATGCACATTAGAGCTTATTATTTGTACCTCTGACACCTGATTCTGTATTCCAGCACATTTTATGAACAATTTTCATGGCTTCTGAGAGTCCAAAATGGGAAAAAAAAAAACATCGCCCTACAGCTCTGAGGTGATAAGAGCAGTGTGCAAAGACTGCAGTCAAGCATGATGCTCAATAACAGTAGCTGGGTGGACGGCTAATAATCACAATCTCTTGTGTTCCCCTCAGACTGGCCTAATATAGTTTGTGGTAGGTAATGATGCTGAGATACAAGCTCACATTCCCCTGTAATTGATTCCGCCGCTACCGCCGCGCACTAACGAGCTAAATGAGGAGGACAACTGGTGGGCAGAGACAGTTAGAGAGGAAGAGAGGCTGGGCTTAGCCAAGCAAATAGATGCATGTGGCTCCAACTAGGGCAAAGTGCGGAGAAAAGCCTCTGAAACAAAGACGGTGGGTTGTCGATCTGTCATGGCGGCAGTATGCTGTAAGGAGATCAAAGGAGGTGGTGTAAATGGCTTGAAGAGCGCCAAAGCTGCTTGAGTAATCACTTCCCTTTAATTTTGTGGGTGTTGCATCGAGAACAAGCAGCAGTGGAAAGTACGAGTGAGCACAGTGGACTGGGCACTCTTTCATCTCTGAAAACATCTGGAGGGCTGTTGTGAATTCGGAGTGAAATGCTAAAATTGTTCAAAGGCCCGATGGAGCAGGGCTCGGTCCGGCCCGCCTCGCCTCACCTCGGCTCGGCTTGGCCTTCTTGCTTGTGTTTTGAGAGATGAAACACACCTTTGCACTTATTTGACAGTGGTTTGAAGCCAAGGCTTCGGGAACCCACTCATGATGCTGGTCAGACTATTTCTAGTTCTCTTGACAACATGTCCATGTCTCCTTCTGCTGCCCTGTCATTAATTAAAATTAAACAAAGTTGCAGTCTCTCCTGTAAAGAACTTAAGAAACCTGTAATAAATGTGATTGCTGTCTTTAAATTCCCTCAGCATTTTTATTATTCGTATTCAATTTTAGTATCAGTATTATTATTATTAGTACCCTATGGCAATCAAAATAAAGTGTTAAATTATACCCATATATATATATATATATATATATATATATATATATATATATATATATATGAATATGAATTTTGGTTTTATTGTCATTACACAAATGCACAGCAACGTAATTCATTTTATTTTCACCCTGAAATGTAAAAAGATGGTGACATCTATCAGGGGGGAGGACAGGATCTGGAGGGCTCATGGGTCACATTATTAATAATAATAATTAATAATAGAAGCATATGCTTAAAATCAAGGGACACAAAATTGAAATTTCGCTTTTTACGTTCTTGAATGCCTTCGTTGTCATTCATTCATTCAGGGAAGTCTCGTGAATATTTAGCAATCTATAGTTTCACACCTGAAGATTGAAAACATGCTGATTGCGCTTTGGCATTAATTCATTATCTCTCATATGTTTTTCAAAGTGTAGCAAAGAGATAAATGAGTGCAACCCAACAAAGCATAAACAATAGCAGGGAATGAGAAAATAATACGGCTGTACGTATTAATCTATTCTCCCTCGGCATGTGTGAGTACAGGTGAATGTATGGACATCTTTTTGGCCAGGGGAAGGCAATTTTAGCTAAGGCGTTTGTTGCTGGCAGCAAGAGAATCAAATAGAGAGAGAGAGAGAGAGCGTGTGTGTTAGAGTGTGCGTTTGTTTTGTGTAAGTGTAGCCGAGATGTGCCGACATCAGTGGTTTAATGGTTTGAATCTAACTTGGGCCAATTAAAAGGCGAGCCGCATGCGCCCGGGTGGGCTCCCATTCATTTCAGGGGAAATCGAGGTTGAAATGAGCCATTGTCAGGCCACATGGCTGCTGTGCATACTGAGAAGTAGAGCTGCAGCGGCTCTGCTAAACACTGGATAGAGCACAGAGGAGAGTCTTTGTCCGAAGACGGAGGCCGTGGACAAGGAGCGGCAGTGTTCACTTTGAGCTTGAGAGGAAGGAGATGGACTAAGACAGTAGCCAGGGATGCGGACAGATGCAGGCAGAGGATAAGAGGAAGACGATGCAGTGAATGACAAGCGGTCTGAGATGAAGGTGCAGGGAGAAAGCTTAGAAATAGAAAAGACAAAGGAGGTTAGAACAAACAAACAAAAATATGACTTCGAATAGCACCCAGTAGAGAGCAAGCGTCCGCCGAGGAGGAATTGTTAAAAGAAGGGAAAACAGTCCTGCAGCTCTGTAGCTGTTTATCAGATTTTATTCTTAAAGAATGTAATTTCCGTAATCAGTAGTGTGCGCTCTGACAAGAATTAGGCAACAGGCAACTTTTCACAAGACGTTGTCCTGTTCATAGGTAGCTAATTCCTGGTAATAAAGTGTGATGCTGGTTTTAGGTGTGATCCCTCCTTTGTGACTCAAATGGCACGCAGTTAATTTCTGTAATTAATTTAAAACAAAAACAAAATCATCCAAGATCATTACCCAGTTTCACAGTAGATGCAGTTCAGGCTTCATTTTTGCATTTGTAAACAAACCGCTGACGTGATTTAGTTTTGTGCCATCTTTCCAAAGGACATTCTGCCAGATACTTTGTGGCTTGTGGACAATTTCGGTCTTTTTCGGTTTCAAGTGATTTCAGTGAGTCTTCTGAGATTTTCTTTCTGGAAGTTTACCAATAGTTTTGCCATGTGTGTAAGATGTGAAGACATTTTTCGACATTTTTCCTTTTTCCTTCCCAAAAATGTAATCTTCTATTGGAATATGTGCTACCCCGCCATAAAGTTTCAGCATAGAGTATATAAAATCGTTTTTGTGATTGGTTTAGGGAAAAAAAGAATCTGGACAATATGTGCTGATGTGAAATGAAATTGCGTGAGCATGAACTGATCCATATGGATGCTTCAAGCTCACATAAGGCGGGATGGGGATTGCCTGGTACAGTAGCTCCTGCACCCCTGACGTCAGCTGGAAAGCACAGTGTGTAAGTGCTGACTTGGCCCCTTGCACACACACACACACACACACACACAGAAAATGCCTCCCAAGACAATGTCTTCAAATTGAACACACAGCACATCATGCAAATGTGTGAGCATGTTTCACGGACGAGAAACTCAAAGTAACTCTGACCACATTAGAGCCAAGTGCCTGCATTTTAATGACCACCATCACATAACTAATTTGCTGACTGCTACCTTATTTTTTTCCTTGTTGGGATTTGTCTGCATTGTCAACTTGATTCTAGCAGCCCCGAGGCTTTTGTGACCAATGCGGACACTGATCCTGTGCAGTGTGGAGTGTATCACTTCCTGTTTGGCTGTCCTGCCGTGCGATTGCAAGATGGCATGAGACTCAGTGCAATCATGCCCGTGGAAGGCGTCTCCGTGCGACCTTTAGTTAATGTCAGACGTCACAAGCTTTTATGTCTGTTGTTGACAACGTGACATGACAACCATCTTTAGTGACTCCTTTTTTGTAAAAAATATTTCTATGCAGTATGCCGTCATAGATGCCATCATCAAGGATATTTTAGAGTTGATTTATTTCTGTGGGATTTGCTTTCATGTATTGATGATAAACGTGAGGTCCAAGGTTTGGCGAGTGTGAGTGCTGGCAGGTTGCTAAGTATGGTGAAACGTTGCCACTGACGCACAACTTTCAGAGGCCTTTGTGTTTTGGAGTCATTTTTATTTATTTTTGGAAATGGACCACCGAAAAAGCCAGAGGCTTCTAAACACAAATAAAGGCCTTCCGTTATAGCCATGGTTGAATTCTCGGTATCTTTTGGATACAAAGTAGAGCTCAGTCAAGAGGACTGATAATCACAAAAAGGCATCATCAATATTTCAAACCTGAAAACTTTGCAAGAAAAGACGAAAGCGGAAAATGAAAATACAAGGGCGAATGAAAAACTGCGATTAATATTAAAAGGGAACATCCCCATCGCCTCACAGGGCACAGTGCGAAGCAAGCTGACTCACTACTAGAAGGTCATATTTTTTCTTTAACTTTCTTCTCAGTGAATTCTTGCAAATAGTTGCGGCCATTCCAACAGATCCAATGTCAAAGTCGTCCACTTCAAACAAATAAATGTCTCTTTCTGCTCTTATTTGATTTTAACTACAGTGAAAGTCAGTCTATATTGAGCGCACACAAACAACCCCAAAAAAAACTTTCGACATTATCATAGGAAATAAACAATCAGTCATTGCATGAAAGCGAAAATATTGCTATTCAGTATTGCCACAACAAAAATAAATATAAAAGTATATTTAAAGGTACGTATGTTTTTATGTTTCAGCAATGAATAAGTTGAAAGAAGGAATAAATTAGCCTGTTAACTTTTTGATGTCGGCCAAAGGGGGTCTGTCAAAATAACCTTGCCGTTTTAATTGTCTCTTTTTATTGTAGGCTGTCATGTTATTTTTATTATGCTCAGCATTATTCAACTGGACTGGCGAGGTTAGATTGCATTTAAACTATACCAAGATGAATTATTTGTGTTAAAAATGAGCCATTTGAAATAATCAACTGGCCAACCAAATTAATATTATTATGAAACAATAGAGACTGACTATTTTTTTTCTGTGTATATAAAGTCTTAGGCATATATCGAATACCAAAATATTCGGATGCTGCTGCTCTAGTTCGAAGCATGTAGCATGCACGAGGGTGAAAGGCGCCTTGGCATTCATCCTCAGTGTGTTTATGATAGTGTATATCACCATGTCATCCTACGTGTGCTTCTGCCGGGCGCAGAGCAACCCGAGGCATTGATGATTGAGGGGGCTGATCGCTCGACTCGCCGGATGCAGCCGAATACACTGCCGCAAGGGAGCACCATCAGTTGCCCGGACAACACCGGCGCCTGTCAACACCTCCATTTTAATCGTGACAAACTGTACTTATTACATCAGCGCTAATACCCCCCCTACTCCAACCCCCCCCCCCCCCCCCCCCCCCCCTTAGATGAAGATACTCAGCCATGTGCTCATCAAATTGTGTCAGCATAATTAGTGGCAAGTAGGAACACAACCTTATTAAAAAGCAAAGCCTCAGACGCATTGTCCAGTCTCATCCTCTGGCCTATCGCTCATCATGCAACTTTGCTTATGTGAGGGGGGGCGGGGGTTGTGAGTTGATTGTGGGGGTCACTGGAGGGTTGATAAAGTGGGAGGGGCGTTTTCTTGCTTGCTTTGGATGCTTTTCATGTGAAACATGTCATTGTTGTTCTTGAAATGATGTGACACTTTCTGGTTTGTCGCGAGAATCTAACTTCTGGAAAATGATGACTTTGTCAAATATACAACATAGAATTTTTTTTTCCATGAATTATTTTTTTTTTTTTTGTATGATGATTCATTTTATGAAATTACGTCACGCTAGGTCTTTAAGTTTCCCATTCCTGCCTTAGACTGACTCCTATATTTTTATGTCAAGTTATAGTTAAGTAAATTACTGAAAATCAGTGTTTCCCAAATTCGTTCTTCTGCCAAGGCGTAACTAAAACGCGGGAAAAAATGATGTTGCAGTGATGGTGTACTACTGTGCATTTGTTGAATAGTTTATAATTCAATATTCTCTTAGTTGTAAAAAGCAACGTGGAAAATGCGTCTCTCTTGAGAAAAGAAACAGAAAAAATGAAATTTCATTGAAGCCTCTATCAAGGACATGTACAATTTGCTCAGCTATGTAGATACGATTGAGAAGTACTAGTAACTACCCTCTGAACTAAGTCTCTCACTACCATAACACACACACACAGACACACACAAGAGCAGGGCTGCTATATGGAATGGAATTCACAAATTAGTGTCGTCTGATGGAATTGTGATAATCGCTGCTGTTAAGCTGATGCAATAATTAGGTTATGATGACATACAGCTACAAGTGCACACACATTGAGGAGCCAACATCCTCTCTTCACTATGGTGGAAATTGGCGGCTTGATTGAATTATTCATGTTAGTAGCCATCCGTATACAATTTCATTGACATCGAAAACAACAGTTGTCAATAACATTATTTCTTTTTCCTATTTTTTTTTGTTTTTACAATAATAGGTTGTAGATAGGTACACTAAATAATCAAAGGGTGACTTCAAATAATTACGTATTCATTTACGTACGTACTTTTTGCTCAGGAAAAGTGCCAAGCAAATTGCATACACAGCATGGCGACAATTAGGAGGTAGTGTCACCCCTTTGGACAGTTGCAAAGGGGATGAAGCGGCAATGTCATCAGACAATAAGCAAAATAAAATTCGGCCGTCAAATTGATTTTTAAAAAAATATATATTTTAATTGAAGTTTTTAAATTTAAAGATTCACCACTTATTTGTCAGCCTGTAATACATATAGATTTCCACAATCAACTCTCTTCAGGCTTCAGATTGGGTCAAATGTACCCCTAGTTAGGGGTTATAGCTCCCCCCGTTGTGCCAGTGCATTTTCATTTGTACAGAGCCATTGGTGCAGAGATTTGTTAAAAATGATCGCGCTGTATTACCCAACTATTTTGTGCTAACGCTCTCACTGCATTGGCCTGCATAGCAACATGCTGTTTAATGGCACCGAACGTTGAGCAGAGATTATTAGATTGCTAACCTCATCAAAGACATAAACAACCCCATGACTCTTTAACCTGGGAGACCCAACTTTCCCTTTCAGCAGTTTTTGTGCTAAGAGCGTGTGTTTGTGTGAGCTCAGCAAAGTGCTATACATTAGTGTGAAATTAATCCTTTCTCCGGTTGCGCTGATATTAGGTTGCTGCCCGTATGACATAAATCCCGTCTTGTGGGATGCCGGAAAACACAGCGTACCCCATTTCAATGCGGTAATATGAACATGACTGCCACCTAATAAACATTATTTCAAGTACATTAGATTAGTGCAGTAGATCAAGGCTGTTGGGAAGCAAAGCTTGTTTATCTGTGGTGATTTTATCAAGACAGCATCTTTTCAGAAGTATTTTTAATGAATCTTTAATTGTTAGTAAAGATGGTTCTGTGTTTCTTTGGTTGGATTTGACTTAAGAATTAAAAAGCCATGCCGAAAAGCATTTAAATGTTCTCACTCAGCAGTTACAGTAATCGCATTACTGTCGTCAAGCAAATCTGAGCGACCAGTACCAGTACAAATCTGATGCAGTGGCGGGGCGGTCTCATGATTTATTTACAATGACATCCTTCACTCGCTCGCTTGTTTATTAAATATGAATCGTTCATGGCAGTTGGACATTTTTTGCATGGATTACAATGCAGAAATAATTTATGATAAATGAGAGCCCATTTTCAACATAAAGAAGTGGTTCTAGAACGCCACTTGTCACAATAGTTTCCACTCTAAATTCCGTCAGCATTTTGTGTGTGTGTGTGTGTGTGTGTGTGCGGGGGTGTGCGCACGTGTGTCTGGAGAGTTGGAACCTCTGGCAGATCTACGCGTGTTACCTCCCCCTATATACTCAAATATGCCCCCCAGGGTGCCAGGTCAGATAATTGACTTTGGGTTTTTTTTTTGTTTTTTTTCCCGGTAATTTTTTCCACATTTCTTCTCGTCCTCCAAAGTTAAAATACAAGGAATGTTTATCAATGTTTTCTGAATTTTTTTTAAAATTTTTATTTTTTTGCTTTGCCTGACATATCCATATTTTTTGGTTGACTTCCCCTTTAAACTTTTAGTCATTATCGTTCTTTCTTTGACTTGTGACCGCACATGCTTGCAAATACTCTATTCCGCTGCCAATTTCCATTCACCACAGTGGTGTCAATTAAACTTCAAAACAACAAGTAAGAACCGTTACATATTCTTTATTTGCACTTAAATGATCTGTTGAGCTGTAGTACCTTCAAAAGCAAAAACATCAAGAGGAACTAGAAAACACAGCACTGATTGTTGTGTGTTTTGAATATGGATATTCACCACACTATTAGTCATTGGATTGCGAGGTTTGCTCAAAAATGAAATGCACATTTCAAAAAAACATGATGCTTTCCATATGATTCGATGTCATTCATGAAAACTTCATTTTTATTTTTCAAGAGTAAAGCTCTATTTTTCAACACATTTCATAGCGACACATAAAATAGCATGTATGAAAAGGAAGGTGTTTATATGGGCATCTGCAGGATTGCAAAGTTCCAAGCAAGCTAAACAACTGGTTTAGCATTCAGGACACACACACAGCTGGAGAGAACATGCAGGAGGCAGGAGAGGAAGTCGAATGAGCCAAACAGGAACACAGAGGTTTTTGAGGGTAAATAAGACACAGAGACTCTCTTAGCATTCTAGCATTAAAGCCAAAACCCTCGCTTAAAACCAAGGCCGCCTTCTTCAATTGAGTGTCAATGGCGGCTCTGTCATTCTCTTGCATTGCTAAAATCTATTCACACCGCAGGTGCATTCACAGAAAGACACTTTTACAGGTGCAAGAGGCTTTTGGAATTGAG
Organism: Idiotropiscis lumnitzeri; assembly: GCF_059441095.1. Taxonomy (NCBI): domain Eukaryota; kingdom Metazoa; phylum Chordata; class Actinopteri; order Syngnathiformes; family Syngnathidae; genus Idiotropiscis; species Idiotropiscis lumnitzeri. The sequence continues at coordinate 11,369,619 of NC_142397.1, read as the reverse complement.
TTTTCATAGTGGTTTAAAATTGTTCTAGGCATCCAATAAATGCGCTTTTAATAAATGAGAAATGTAATCTCGAGGGTGGATTATGCCTCAAGGCAAATATTTCAGTCCTGTATAATTATTCCATGTCATGCTCAATTAATGTCATTGATTTAGGTCATGACCTTACTATTATCAAATTCAAACTTGAGTAATGTTGTTTTTCAAAACATTGTTTTTCCTTATGAAACGTCACTTTAAAATTCCAGGGTAAAACTATCATCATTTGATCATAACGGATGGTGCACATTCTCACCGTTGTACGTACAGTTTTCCCTATACTTTTGACAATAGTAGAGAAACAGTAAAAAAATACTGCACAAAGATGGTCTACAGTTTTGGTTCGTATGGAATTAGTCATGTTACTGATGATATATTGGACTGTTTATGTAAGATGTGTGTTACAGCGCTGTATTTTTGACATTACACGCCATTGATTTCTTATTGAGCAACTGTATAACTGTGCCTTATGGGTCAACAGGAGTTAAAAGTGCCAAACATTTAATATGTGGCTCAATGTGACTTGTTCCAGAGTGAATATTTGTGCTTGGATTTCAAAATGTTCATCACATTATGTGTACCGGGAGGCTTAACCTGTCTACCCTGTCATAGTGAGACATGCAATCAAAATGTTTAAAATACCAAATATTTTTCTTAAACGCCACGCAGTCGAAGGTCAGCCGTGTGTTAAGATGTTCAACCAATCATCATCCACCCTGTCAGCAGGCTCACATAATTAGTTTGCATTGTCTGCTGACCGTTCGTTTATAAAACAAGTGTGGGAGCTCGACCAATTAGCATAGTTAACTTGTGATGATGTTGACTCATGCAGTTTCTCCAATTACGTTGACACGCTAAAAGAGGTTTCACATGTGATTCATAGTGCTTAAATGTACAAATTGTTGGCATATTTGACTAGAGTAGGGGTGGGCAAACTACAGCCCGGGGGCCATATGCGGCCCGTCAAACGTTTTAATCCGGCCCGCCGAACTTGAAAAAAATTAAATGAATAAACCTTGTTAATGTTTTATTTTTCTAAATACTGTGTTTTTTCAAAGACATATATTGTCGAAATACTTTTGTTCATTTTCATTTAAAATTAAATGCATTTTTTTTTCTCCGATGAGGAGAGGTTACCAAAACACTCCATCCATCTGCTCCTGGTCCGGCCCCTCTGTCAAATTTTAGAACCCATTGTGGCCCGCCAATCAAAATGTTTGCCCACCCCTGGACTAGAGCAATGTGCAATCTAGTTTTCAGGTACTTTGGCGTATATCATAGAAATAGTCCTATTTAAGTTTCTCGGCATTTAGCCACACTGTCCCAGAGAGCTTGGCAGTGGAGGGTTCAGTCCTGCGATCTGACCTCAATCAGCTCAGATTAAAGCTGCTCTCCAAATGTCCGTACCCTCGTGCCCGCTTTCAAGACACACCGTGGCATCAATATGAATAGACAGTAATTAGTCTGGTAACATATCAATCACTTCTCCACAGAAGTCGAAGTAGGCTGCCTGTTGAAAATAGTCCTTATTGCCGAACTCTCCTCTTTCTGAACGTGGCTCTGCTGATTTGATGCAAAAAAGATTCCAATCCAGTTTCGCTGAACGGCCATTTCATCTCAGTTTAAATAGAAAACAATTGGCGAGGTGACTCATTTTTCTCAACTGATGGACCTGGACTGGACTCATAACTGTTTTTAATTTTAATGACTTGCTACACAGAGCAGCGACATTCATAGGCCCATTTATCACGTCTGTCTCTGCTCACCTGAATAGAAATGGGTTTTTCTCAGAGTGGGCTGCCAATCCAGTCCTAGTCTGTTGCTTCAAATGATTTTGTTGAACGATTTATGTGTCCTTGAAATTGCTGTCTGTCCTGTCATAACTGCTTAACTGCATTTCAAAATTTCTCTGTTTTTTTGGGTTGTCCAAACCTTTTAGGATATTGGCATCCAAACACAAACCAATTCTCAAGAAGGTTGCAATATAATACACATTTTAGTTGGTTAATGTGTCATGACTTGTAGTTAACTTAATTGACTTAGACGGCTTTATAATCATCATGGATAGCTGCTTTTTAGATGTCAAAAGCAGAGATGGGGAACTCGAGACATGACTCTTGCTTGCCAAAAACCTGAGAATGATTTGATTTGACATAGGAATCTGTATCTAAGTGACACATCTTGACTTAGACTTGAACAACATGACTTGACAAGTCATCTTTTTATAGTTTGCAGTCTGCTTCCTAACGTAATGACGTGACTTGCGTGAAATTTGATTGCGACTCGACTTGTTGGATTTTTTTTTTTTCCTATAGTCGCTTGGCTGTATATGTATATATTTAGCTTTGTATTCTAAGTGCTGGTGCATTTGTCTATAGCTTCAGAGTCAACAAAATTACATAAAATGAGACCTGTGTCTTATTTTCTCATTGGCAATATGTGACATTTGGAAATAATTAGTTTCAAGTTGAAGCTATTGCCATCCAGTGTATAAGGGAAACCACTGTTTGTAGTAATGTAGTAAAAATACAAATTTGAATATCAATATTTTTAATATAAAAATAAATATTGACAAAGTAGTACATAAAGGTGAGTCATGTTTAAAATGTTCCTCATTCCAGTCTAAAAATAATTAAGCCAGTTAAAAAAAAAAAAAGTCATATCTTTGCTAATGAGTAATAACACATATATATGCTGACACTGGAGTCTCACCCCTCTGAATGTGCATCCATTTACTTTCCATGACTTTCTCAGTGGTGTATATTCTTTTTCATTCTCATTATCTTCTCTTAGCACTCTTTGCTTTGCAATAAAGCCACAAAATCTAAACAAAATACAAACCATGTGCGAAGTTGATTCTTTGGTTAGCTATGCTGTTATGAATGGTAGTGGTTGGAACTTTTGTTGGACTATTTCCCCCAAAATATAGATCAGGGTTCAAACTATACTACCTCAAACCAATTAGATTTTTATGCTGAGTGTTTGTTTCCTTAGGCAAAGTGTCACTGGAATAGTGGAGCCTGCCATAGTAATAACAGTCACCTGACTTATTTTAGCTCACGTGGATCTTAATGATGAACTTTTTTATGAGTGCACAGCAAAAAACATGATCACTTGAAGAACCGGTAGCATGAGCAGGAATTAATGATGCAAGTTGTTGACAGAATCTTTTTGACCACAGTCCATCTTATTTTTTAGACCCATCCCCCTCATCCGTCATAACACAATAAACGGAGCTCTGATGTCTTAAAAAGGCTGCAGTCGCATGGAGGTGCTTGAGAAAATTGCAGTGGCTGGCAGCGGCTGCGGTGAAATACAATTTTGTCTCACTCAAGATGGATTCCACTGTGAGATTTCAGACGACCAGTACAGAATCAAAATGGAGAAGCCAGGAGGGAGGAGAGAAAAGGGAGAGAAGCGGCGTGGAGGGAACAGCTTCAGAACATGCACTTGTGTTTTGTTGTGGCCGCTACGTGTTTACCTTTTTTTTCCCCTTTTGTGGGTGACTTGTTAAATATCGTGAGGCTTATGCTAATCGAAATTACACGCAGCCAGCAAGTTTAGAAAATTAGATTTAGTCGTCTTTTTGCTTTTGCATCTGCCCCTCCCCTGCTCCTCATGCCCTAAGAAGATGTCCTCCCACTATTGTCAAGCACGCTCACATGCACACATGCTGCTGGCACCTAAACACACACACGCGCACACACACACTTGCACACGCTTACATCCTCCTGACTTGCCTCCACCTTCATAAATTCCACTTGCTCGGAGGATATTCCGCAGCATGTGAACCAGTAAAAGCCCTTCAGGACATCAAATCAGAGGGATCTGTTGTCTATTCTATCTAGGTCAACGCTTACAATAGCTTTGCCATTCCTTCGCCTCTGCCACTTTGCTCTTTATCCCCCCGCCCCTGTATGCTAAGCCCCACAAGGTCTCTTTTGTTTTGTAAGTATAATCATCAAAAATGTAAGCATATTAAACATGCTTTGCTTTTCTTCCATACAAATTAGTCTCCAGTGGAATATTTAAGACAAACTTTTATCTAATTACTGTGGATTTGAATACTTCTTATTAACATTTTATAGGTAAATGCTTTGGACTTTGTTGTTGCAAAAATGCTGGCATTGCATATGAAAATCAGAGCACCAACACAGCCGTTTAGTGTGTGATAGTTTTATGTGTCATGTATAGGGGTTGACATTATGTGACCTTGGGGAGGTGACATCTATTTTGTGAAGCCTCACAGGAAACAAAGCCTTCGTGCAATTGCGTGCACATGCATTTTTCATGTACCGAAGCTTGAAGCACCTATCTGGAAGGCCTTTTTGTCCAAAAATCACAACAATAAATGTTAAAATTGCCCCGGCTTGCAATCCAAATACAATTCTGTACCCATATTGTGAAGACAGACTAGAGTATTTGCAGTATCTCAATAATCCGTAGACATAGAAAGGGAAACTTTTTTTTTTTTAATCGACGCCAACACCAACGACTCCTTATTATCAGCTCAACCGAAACATCCCATTCTTATTGTTTTTGGGTTTTTTCTGGCTACACAAAGTCTAAGTTTGTTCTACTTTTGTACAAATCACCCTCACTGTCTTTAACCACTGAGCGTAATCAGAACAATTGAATTAATCTAAAATCATCTGCAGCTGGAAACCTCACAAAATCTACTATCAAAATATCTGCAGATATTTATCTGCATGCGCCCACGAGATAAGTACAAAAAAAGGGCATGTTTTGTGTTTTTATTTCGGCAGCACCAATGCTTTTTTATTGAGATTTATGATTTCTTTTAGATAATATTTAGGCCATAATTAATTAAAAACATTCTAATGAACTGAATATATAGTTACTATTTATCTCTGAAGTATTATATGTACAGTACAGTGCACAAACTAAGTAGGTAAGTCTGTTTATAGTCATTCTTGCGATTTGTTTTGTCAAGTACCGTATGAAGAGGACTCCATCAAGTCAAGTCACTCTCAATGAATGACCGTATTATTATATAAAGTGGCTAAAAAGAACCTTAAGCCTGTATCTCGCTGGGCAGTGAAGGTTTGCAAGTGCGTGCGCACATGGCAAATGTTTTTTTTTTTTTGTTGTCAGGGTAAGTTCAATGTTGCAAACAGTTTTCTTTCTTGCCATGAAATTTTGAAACATGGTCAAAAGTTTTTGCGACAAGAAAAACAGTTTGAGACCCTTAAAATTGTTGACGAATGTCTTTGCGACTATTTACAACCTGAACGAACAACACACTTGCAAACCTTCATCGCTTTATTATTTGATGGCTCAAATCTGATCAATACTTCTCTTCTCTTTCTCTTTATGTGTGTGTGTGTTGCAGGACAAAGATATCTCATCACACCTACAGGAGCCTTGTACATTTTGGACGTCCTGCCTGAAGATGGGCTGAACAACTACCGCTGCACCACACGTCACCGCTATACTGGCGAGACTCGTCAGAGCAACAGTGCACGTCTCATTGTGTCAGGTCCGTATATACATTAAAAAAAGAAATTAATTAATTAAAAAAAAAATATATATATATATATATATTTATTTATTTATTTATTTCATAAATTCATTTGAATGAAAATGAGTATGGAAGTAAACTCATTGACCAACTGGACGATATTTACCGATCCCTACGCCCTCACCCACTGGATGGACAATTTAGCACAATGCAAACTTTTCTGCTTATTTTGAGCGTCGGCCCATTTTGAATATGATTGCATTGAAAATCAACAGTATTTACTTTCTATTTCGTGGCGAGCACACCACTAACTTGAGCTACATTGCGCCTGATCTTCGTGTTTTGACAAGAAGAAAAATTCACAAACATTCCAAGTTTAGAGCAGACCAATGTTTAGTAGTATTAACCCGATTTGTACATTCTCTATTCTCCATCCTTTCTTCCTCCCATGTCGCACTACCAAGTCGTGAGAAAATCAGCTTGTAGTTTTGTTGTAATCCTGCTAACTGATAAGGGGACAAAGCAAGGCTTGTGAAAAAACAAAAAACAAAAAAAACCAAAGTGTCCTTGGCCTAATATGCAAGATTTGTGTGTGCTACAAGTGAAGCTTAAGCGCAATATGACTGTATTGCTGTGCTCTGCATCGCGACTCAGAAAGGCTCCAGTCCATGGTGCTTTCTTTCAGTTGGTTGTCACATTCCTTATCATCCTCACCTGACAATTTCTATACTTTTAAGTACTGAATCTTCACGCACAGAATCACAACTGGAGTCTACATTCAAGTGCCTATCGACATTCATAACTGATTAACACAAACACCAAACGCCTCTGTTTCCAGACCCCACCAATGCCGAGCCAGGCATCTTGGATGGCTTTGACCACCGGGATGTGATGAATAATCATCGGGTGGAGCTGCCCTGCAAGGCGTCCGGCTACCCGTTCCCCAAGTACCGCTGGCTCAAAGACAACAGCCCACTGGAGCCCGATAGTCGCTTCCGCCAGACTATCACGGGTCTACTGATAGAGAGCACGCAGCCAAGCGACTCTGGGACATATGTTTGCGAAGTTTGGAACAGCTACGGCAACGCCGAGGTCATGGGCCACCTGCATGTCAGACGTGAGGCATTTTCATTCTTTTTAATTTGTGTTGAGCAAAACGTTTATTGTAGTTTACTGTAAACCTCCTTTGTATCCTCAGAACCCTTGAAGGCAATGGTCAGCCCTCGGAAAGTGAAAGGCAGCGTGGGTAGCAAGGTGTCCCTGTCCTGTAGCGTGAGCGGCTCTGACGAGTACGAGTTGTCATGGTACCGTAACGGAGAGATCATCTACCCCGGCAACAACGTCCGTTTCACCGGTCTCAATCGGGAGAATCTCATCATGGAAGGAATGTCGAAGAGTGACGGCGGGGCCTATCAGTGCTTTGCCAGGAAGGGCAAAATGTCTGCTCAGGACTTTGTGCAAGTCATCCTTGAAGGTAACAGAGCAATAAGCATTTGTCTTCATGCACACAAGTGCAATGCAGCACAGAAAAAAAAAATCCAAGGTTTACAAATTAAGGGCATCCTGCTGTGAGTTTGGTATAGAAACACATTTTCTAGACTTTGAAGAGAAGGAACCAACATATTATTTTCTTTGATTTGAGCTTTATTGTGACATTGTCACATTGGTTATTATTATTACATTATTATAATTATAATTATTAATAACATTATTGTTGAAACAATGCAGCGTGGTGCACTAGTGTTTTGCCCGTCAGCCTCTCATTCGGATGTTCTGGATCAAATTTACGCTCATGTCCTCCTATGTGGAGTTTGTATGTTCACACTGTGTTTGCGTGGGTTTTCTCCAAGTATTCCAGTTTGTCCCCAAGACATGCACAATGCAGTAATTACAGACTCAAAATTTTAAATTTTCGTTTGAATACCTTGCGATTGACTAGCGACCATTGCAGGGTGTACCCCACCTCTCACCCAAATTCAGCAACCCATTTCAGGGACCGGTGGACAAAACGGGTCATGCTGTGGTTGCGTGAATTTCAGATAGGTGTTATTCCTTGAGTTGTCTTTTAGCCTGTTTTTCTGTATTAGTGATGAGTTAAATGTGAAATTTGATATCTCGCTCTCTGTATCAATCAAGGTGAAAGAAGAGCTCTCAATAGGTTCCTAAAGTCAAAGATTGTCAGATGACTGTTTCTTCAAATATTTAATTCTTAAAATTCAAAGCAAATTTTAAAGAGTGTCGAATCATGTATGCCTAAGGAAGCTGGGATCAAAGATAAAGATAATAATTTCTATCCGTGCGTAGTTGTTTTCATCCAATTAGTGATTACCCTCCCACCAATGTGACACCATTTAGAAATGCTGTTGTTTTGCCTAATTGTACCTGCAGTGTAATTTCTATAAGACAAAAGAAAATCCTCACCGTATGCTCGATGGTAAATGTTACCACGTTATAAAATAACAAATGAACAAAATATTGAAGCGTTTCTACGAGCGAGAGTAACAGGCGTTGATTATTTCCATGCACCCAGTGAGAATGATTGTACCCTGGTGATTGTCCCCTGCAAATAATGCGAAGCCTGCCTCCATGTTTTATTCATCAGCACATACCCATTTTGCCTTGTCGTCCTGCACAGATGGGACGCCAAAGATCCTCTCCTCCTTCAGCGAAAAGGTGGTGAACCCGAACGAGCCCGTCTTCCTGGTGTGCAACGTCAAGGGCACGCCGCCGCCCCGGTGCATGTGGTCTCTGGACGACGACCCGGTCATCAAAGACAGCCACCATCACCTGGGACACTACGAGACCTACGAGGGCCATGTGGTCAGCCAGCTGAACGTGACGCACACGCAGGTGCAGGACGGCGGCGTGTACCGGTGCACGTGCAGCAACTCGGCCGGCCTCGTGTACCACCAGGCTCGAATAAACGTAAGAGGTGCTTGTCAAATCAGCTCCTCCAAGAACAACAATACACATACCTGTCTGTCTTTCTGTATAACTGTCTGTCTGCCTGAATGCTGCACACGTCTGAATGTTGTGCGAGGATTGTAAATTTTGTTACTTTGTATTGGATGCAACCTATTTTTTTTTTTTTTTTTTAGTCCAACTTTTGTTCATGAATTGTAGTTGAATGTATCTGTGGTTTGCCTTTGTGTGTGTCTTTCTTTACAAGTACGGCCAATTCTACAGTTTAAGATCAGATACTCCACTTTAAGCGACACAGAAGGCATCATTGTTTTGGCGAGCACCAAAAGCAGCGTTAGATGAATCATTATGAAATTTTTATTTCAAGTCTCCCCTCAGATGTTGAATGCTTTAATCAGCATGTCATTCTGCTGCCTTCTGCTAGGACGAAAAAAATTGAGAGCTAAGTAAAACAAACGTGAATAATTCAACAAGATGATGATGGCATGGACCACATGTGAAGCTGTTTCTTTGTTTTATTAGCACTTGACATTGTTGTTTAATATCCTGTAAATTAACTGTTTTGTGCACACATCACTGCGGCAAGCGTCACAGCTCTTGCAGCCTAACACCATGACTAATAAATGTCCTCATAAGGAGTTCTCTCTGAACCATTCTCATTCTCAGGCCGTGCCAGCATCCGTTCGATGAAAAACGTCACCGCCATCGCAGGACGGGATGCCTTCATTCACTGCCGTGTGATTGGCTATCCTTACTATTCCATCAAGTGGTACAAGAACTCAGCATTGTTGCCATTCAACCACCGACAGCGGGCCTTCGAAAACAACGGCACACTCAGGCTCACCAATGTGCAGCAGGGAGACGCCGGAGAGTATAATTGCAAAGTGATGGTTCAACCCAACAAGATGGACTCCCAAAGTGTCCACCTTCGTGTGAGAGGCAAGTACATTTTACCGTTACGTCCAAAGTTCCTCCACCTATCCATTTTTAACACAAGTTACTGAGTCACATACAAAGGGACAATATTTTAATTTGTTTGCTTAAGAAAAAAGAAAAGCTCATTGTTCTTTTTCATGGTCAATTAGCAACCACATAACATAGAACTATACCGCCAAATAGTGGCCTGGCATGCATACTACAAGATTTGGCATTTGCCGATCCCTCTGTCCTATGCTGAAACAAATGCAAAGTAAAGATTGTCCATGTTCATTTTTAGCAAGACTTCTCCTCAAGAAGGTCACGGGCATGCTGGAACCAATCCCAGCCGTCTACGGGCACACCCTGAACTGGTTGCCAGCCAATCACAGGGCACACATAGACAAACAATCATCTGCTCTCACAATCACACCTAGGGACAATTTTACAGTGTCCAATCAACCTACCATGCATGTTTTTGGAATGTGGGAGGAAACCGGACTACCCGGACAGAACTCACGCAGGCACGGGGAGAACAAGCAAACCCCACACAGGAAGGCTGGAGCCGGGATCGAACGCTTAACTCTTCACTGTGAGGCCATCGTGCTAACCAGTCGACTACTGTGCCTTTAGCATGACTAGTGTCATTAAAATATGTACCCCGTAACCTCCAACGTGCATCACAGAGAAATACTAAAACAAATAAGTTTAACATTTCATATTTATCTCAGGCTAAAAAATGAGCCTACCTGCTTCTCCTCAGTTCATCATGCCAGCTAATGAAGACGGTATCTGTGCTAATGATATCACAGAGCTGATCTGCGCCGAGATCTTCCAAGCTGTAATTGGAAAGACGAAGGAGGGCTTCCCCATTATGCTCCATTTCCTTCCGTCTGATCAGTACGCGAGGATGCCACTGCCGCATTACACTTTGTCATGAAGCGAGGGGAACAGAGGGGGAGAAAGAAGAGTGAGAACGCAAGAGAGGCCGATGATACAAAACAACGCTTCCCAGCGGTGCCATGCTGAGCGAATGCATTTGTTAATTTCAACCCGCTCGTGCTTAAAATACGCGGCGGTCTTTGGGGATACTGGGAGTCCATTATCTCCACTTTGTTGAGAATTAAATAAGCAGCTAAAGTGCCGCTTATTTTCACAGTTATTTGATCTCACTGGACACTCAACCGCAGATGACTTGTGTGATCGCTGATGGCTTCCAAGAGACAAGTTGAATATCGTTCATTGCATAATTCTGGCTTATTATTACGTTGGCGGGTTGCCTTTCTACCTTTGATTTCATGTGCTATTCTTGTCATTGTTGATCAATGTTCGCACCACCCACATAGACTGTGGGATATATTAATTATGCTCCAGATTGTGCCTCCTTAATCACTGTAATCATTTCAATATGCAGGCCATTTGGCAACATATATTATGAAGGCAAAATGTGTAAGGTGATGATTGGTAGGTCGTTACATGGTCCGAAATTGGGGTGTTGTATGAGTCCATTTCTGCCCCTAATTTACAAATGTACCCCACAAGGCTGAAAGAAAGATAAATATTTCCTTGAACAGCATAACAGTTTGTTCAATTCTATGTCGAAACTGGGAAAGCAATGTTCTGTAGAATCTGTAGGATTTTCATGGACTTCTATTTGGCTCCAGTAATTGGACAATGGTAGTCTTTTCATGATTTTGCTCTAATGTTTTTAAGCATCAACATTAGCTGCCAAAGATGCCCATGTCCGACTCCTAATACTGTCTCCATCGTGTTTGACACATGATGTGGTATGCTTTGGATTTGTGTTTGTTGTATTGTTTCCCACCATTCTGTTGCACTTTAACTTCATCCGTCTGGAACTTTTTTTCTGGCAAAGGCTCATCTATCTGATTTTCCTGTTCCGGATTTTACAATTTGACCTTTTTGCACCTTGTTGTAAAACATGTATTTGCATTGATGGAGGAATATCCTGGGTTTAGATTCAAATGTTGCTCATTTCTACCTTCTAGAGGACATTCTTCATGTTGTAATTATAACAACTACTGAGTTACAATGTATAAAAAAATTTTTAAGTCTTATGTGCGTGGAAGCGCTTGAATGAAAGGTCAATGTTATTAATTGCTTTATTTGAATTCTAATATGATGGCGTATAAAGGCAAAATCTGACCATCTTCTTAAACTTCTGTCTGCAAAGGCTGTGCCTTTCAGTGTCCCGCAAACCTTAGGCTGCTGCATTTTAAGACCCTGTAGGAAGATACTGTAATAGGTGGCTAAGGAGGTTGGTCCAAGTTCCTTGATGTCATCTTTTGCAGGTTTTTGTGTCGTCTTCTGGCCAAAGACGCAATGTTCCAAGTTGTGAATGAAAAATAATTTTCACACAATTCTTTGCTTTTCAGGTTCTTTATGTTCCTTCAATGACCTTTTCTGAAGCATCATAGTTGGAAAATTACACGGTCATTGAACTTAAACAAGAAAACTCTTACAACATCTGGAATTAGTTCTAATTTTACATTATCTCCTTTTGTGTATCTCTTTGCTCCCACTCCTGTGTCATTAGTCCCTCCCTACATTCAGCCTTTTGAGTTTCAGCGATTCACCATCGGGCAGCGTGTCTTCATCCCCTGCGTGGTCATGTCAGGCGACCGGCCTCTGGACATCACCTGGCAAAAAGATGGACGGCCTATCCCGACTAGCTTGGGCGTGACTGTGGATAACATCGATTTTACCAGTTCACTGAGAATCTCCAACCTGACACCTGACCACAACGGCAACTATACGTGCATTGCCCGCAATGAAGCGGCCGCTGTGGAGCACCAGAGTCAGCTCATTGTTCGAGGTGAGGCCAGAGGCAATTTTGTTCTTGGGGGCAGTGCACCACCAGATATCATTGTGTTACTCTAAAATGTGCGAATAATATGTCCTATATTCAATAAAGAACAGGATTCTTGTGCTTAAATATTATTCATATGTCCCCTTTCCACTAAACTCGGCTCACCATGACCGCATTGCCTAGACAAGGTCTTATAAGATATTTTTTCTAGTATCTGGTCAACCGAGGAAGATGCTGAGCCTAACCCCGATTCTATGTTTTATTTTTTTAATTTTTCCATTTTAAATGTTTCATCGTTTTTTTTAACCTTTTATTCATATGAACTGTTGTGTGTGTACAGTTCCTCCTCAGTTTGTGGTTCAACCTGAGGACCAAGATGGGATCTATGGGAAAACTGTCACTCTCAACTGCTCAGCTGAAGGATACCCACCACCGACCATTGTATGGGAGCACTCCAAAGGTACAATACAAGACATAAAAGTATACCTTCACCTCAGATACTTGTCCGTAAACACAGCTGATTCATCGGTGGGGATTTTTATTTGTTTAGTTTTTTTTGTTTTTTTTTTTTACAGATGAGTAGGTTCAGTTGTGTTTAGTTGGGTGGTGCACATGAGTGAGTGCATTTATACACATGGAGTGCTTGCGGCATAGTCATGCATGCACAAGCGCACACATCCATCTGTTCAGCTAACATGGCCTTGCAAGGTCGCGCCCCGAATCCTGAGAGCATTATCGCAGAGAAAGACCCCATTATAGAAAAACAGACGACACATCCGGGTCCAGAAGAACAATAGGGCAGCCTGGCGTACAGACAGGAAGGCAGCAGGTGAGTTCAGCCACTTGAGCAGAGAACATGAAGAGAGGTCCCAGGTGTTTGCTACCTCATCCATATAACCAGGGATGAAAGCTTCATCAACAGAAAGGCAGCAACCAATGGGGATTCGTGCAAGCGCGCGCGTGTGTGTGTGACCATGTGCAAGTGTTTGTGTGTGTACGTGTGGGTTGTTTGTTTGCTTGCATGTGTGCACATATACTTGGTCCTATGATCAAAAGAATGAAATGTCTGTTTTTCAACCTTTGATGGGATTCGTGTTTATGTGTGTGCGTGAGAGAGAGAGAGAGACAGGCAGGCATCATGCCTGATTAACACCATCTGACCATCTAAGATTTGTGGCCTTTATCACAGATTTTCAAAGAGTACTTGGTACATTGTATTAGTCAGAGTAATGGCGAATTATGTTTTTACTCAATATTGATATTAATTTAATTTCATTAAGTTTGTATATCCAGTAAAAATGCACTGAACAATTATATGAACATTAAAACACTTTAAGGTGAAAATGTATATTGTCGTTCTGTTTATGTTTAAGAGAAATGGATATCGCAAAATTTTATGGGACTCTTTTTTTCGTATTGCTCACATGACAGTGGATCCCAATTTTTGTAACTGATTTCATTCATGTTAGAATGCGGTTTGTTCAGGGAATGGCAGTCTGGCTTCCTTTATTCACCAACCTAAGTAGCTGAGGGCTAGATGAATGTCTGTGGGAAATATGAAAGTGTAAGTAAAGGTCAGCAGCTATTAGCATAACAACCGGCTGTGATTGGATATGCAAAACCCATAATTCAAGGAGAAACACATCTCCATGCCTTTGCGCTCAGAGCAAGGGGAACAGAAAAAGAGTCACCGCTACTTGACCCTGTATGCTCTCCTGGCCACCAGACTGCCTTTTAATTAAAAACAAAACACAGCGAACTGAATGGTCTATGCTAACTTCAAGCGGCATTTTTTTTTCACATATGACTCTGTTCAAATACATTTTACTGTGAATGAGCTCGGTGAAATGTATGTTAGTGTTCATGGGGACTGTTATTGTTTACGACATTTTCATGACTTTTCTTCACACGCATATAGTGGATTATGACATTTAATGTCAGCAAGACTCCAGAACATTGTTGTCATCAACTATATTTGTTCTCAAGACAAATCCGTGTTGTTGTTTCTGATAAAAGACATTGCATCATTTTGAAGTCGTTAACATTTCCATTATCTTATATACAAACAATAAATCCCGGGAGTTGTCCACTCACATATGCATAATAATCCTTGTCTAAATACAGTCAATCTGACTGGTAAAGCCTCACGATGAGACTCTGGCTCCGCCACCAATCTGTCGCCTTGTTCAACATGAGCATTACGTTCGCTCTGATTGCATCACATCGGTAGCTCAGCTCTCGACATTGCGCTCGGCAGCTGCTGGCCGGTTTAAGGATTTAGAGCCAGTGTTAAGAAACATGTTTACAATCCTCCCAAAATCTGACTGGCTTTGTCGTCAAATCTGTAAACACATGTGCTCAAATGAAAGCACACACGATGGACATCGTGATCATCCAGGTCTGGGTCATGCCAATTTGTGACAACATGGGCGTATCCATTCACTGGACACTTCATTCCGTATGTAAATGCACCCTCTAATAAAAGCCAATACAAAATCTGTGATAAATTAATTTCTTTTTGCATGAGCACCTTGTGACGATGTCATATTCTCCTTGAGCAAGATACTCAACCCCGAGTTCTCCTCATGTCACGTCGTCAATAGGTGAATGTGACATCAGTGTGAAGTGCTTTACGTACCTTAATTGGTGGAAAAGTGCAATACAAGTGAAAGACCATAACAATAGAAAGGTATTTATTGCATTGCATTTATTATTGCGGTTATAGCCTACTTTGTAGTTTTGCAGTTGTACCTACTGTTGAAAAAAAAATACAGCATGTGCTGTGAATTTATCCGGCCTACTTTGCCAGATTGCGTTATTCAGCGATGTCCCCCTCTAACTGACTATTTGAAATTAAATGTTGTAAAAAAATAAAATGGAAAAATATTGTTCAATAACCAATTTCACTTCGATATTTACATTTGTATTTTTTTTTAAATATTTATTTAAATTAATTACAATTTAAATAACAATTTAACTTAAAATGAAGATGGCATATTATTTTGTAATTAAAATAAATTGTTTTACATATTCTACTTCCACATCTGCAAATGACCTTGTCTATTGGTCCATTTTAGAACCAAATGTGTCCATTGAGCACAAAAGATTTCCCACCCTTGATGTACTGTATGTCATGACTGTATGTACTACACTAAATGGCGTCCCTTTCTATGCCACAGGTGCAGGCGTCCCTTTGTTTCAGCCCATCCTCCTGAACAGCGGCTCTCGCATCCAGCAGCTGAGTAATGGCTCTCTGCTAATCAAACACGTGCTGGAGGACGACAACGGCTTTTACCTGTGTAAGGTCAGCAACGATGTGGGCGCTGACGTCAGCAAGTCCATGTACCTCACTGTCAAAAGTAAGACTCCGTGCCTCGTCCATATCACATGATGTCCTTGCAGACAGCGTGTTGGTCCGTGTTGCAAAATATTTAAATAGGAGATGGGTCGTGGCTGAAATCTTTGACAGTTTTATAATAATATGACATTATGAGGACTATTAATTGTTTTGTCTTTACTTAAGGTTCACACTTTGGTCCCCACAAAATTTGAAAGACGCTCCTCAAGTGAAGTCATTGATAAGTAAACAAATAATTTCGAGCCTTGTAAATATGATGATGCTCAATCACATTTTAAGATGCAAACTGAATTTCGGGAGACTGAATAAGGATATTTATGTGGTTGTATTTAATATTTTTTACCTTGGTGACCCACTGGTGAGTGTGTTTGCCTCACAGTTTTGAAATGCATGGTTCGAGTCTTGGCTCTTCCAAAAACTTGCTCCAACTCAAATATGATCCTAATGACACACTGTGGAAAATGGATGGACGGAGATTGACATGTAAGAAACACTCAAGCCAAGAAACCTCGATGGTGAATGTCAAGAATTTTTGTGCTCATTTGTTAAAAACTAAAAAATGATCCAACATATCTTTCTTTCACTTCCGCTTTGGCATAATAACTTGATTCCACTAAATGAAAATAAACTAAATAGGATGTGAAAAATGTTGTAAAGCTACTCCTCCCCATCCCGTGTTAGTTCCAAAGATAATAATCTGTGAAGAAATCCCCTGCGAGAGAAATATTTGACTAATAATACCGCCTGGCATGTTATGGATATTCATGTGTCAGTGTAATTAAGCCTCACAGTGCACAAAGGTTCCGATCCGCCATGCTGCTTGTGCCTCAGCTGCAGGCACTTACACAAACATGCGCTTTGACTATCCATAGGCCACTTTCATGACTACAGCAGCCAGTTGCTATGCAGCAAGTGGACCTGTGCCTCTGACCCTGTTTCTTCCACTTTTCACCGCCCACTGAACAAACACTGGCAGCAACTGATTTGTGTGTGTGTGTGTGTGTGTGATTTATGCATTATAATTTTACTGTGTGATCAGTCCATGCACTCAACACTGATTGACCTATACAAGAAGTTTCCAAAGTGAGTTAAAAAAAATGATGCTAATTTTATTACCAACATTTTCTATGAACAAGAAGAAGCAACTCACCACAGCAAGTATCTCGTGTGATATAGTTGGTGCAGTTATTACACTGACGTGACCCACTTATTTTATACCCTTACCAAGTTTTCAACCTCACTTCCTGTGTCCAAAGTCAGCAGTGTTACTCACTGCAACATCCAGCTGCCACCAATGTTACAACTCTTCAAAATCCACAGCTACTCAGTGAGTGGGTTCCAAATTTTTATTCATTTTTTTTTAACTGTGTAACCAATTTTCCCCCCATTGGCTCCATGTTAGCTTACTTGTACTACTCAACTCGCATTGTGGACCAAAAGTATTGAGATATGCCTCCTAAAGAGCCCATGTCTTATATCTAACCAAAACATTGTACAATTGTATGCTTCCAAGTTTGTGGGAACAGTTTTACTGTGTACAAGTGCACAAAGCAAGGTATATAAAGACATGGTTTGTGGTGGAAGAATTTGAAACGCGACCCCAAACCCACCAAACTCCTCTCATTCGTCATTGGTGACCTCTGACGTCACAGTTTCTATTGGACAAATGGAGAAAATTACTGCATAATCCTGAAATGTGTAAACTACTATAGCTGCAAATGTAAAAATATAAAACAAAACGAAAAAACAACTCACCATAAGGTAGTGATCCGTGTGCTGATCAGCAGAAAATGGCGAAGACATTGATACATCACGATACATTAAGGTGATTCAAATTTTAAAAAATAGAATATCTTTGTTGAAATAATTAGTGTTCAATATGGGCAATGAGTTATTTTTTTATTCAAATTAGTAATTGATAAGGAGTTTTATTTATCGCCAAGACGTGTGTCTTATGAGTCATGTAGCACATGCAGCATACTCATAAAATGTGTGTGCGCGTGCGTTTGTGTGGGTGCTTTTGCGAATGTGGCATTCTGGCATCTCTCCCTCGTTTAAATCTGTCAATACATCAATTAGGGCTTGACTAGGTACTCAGGGGAAGAACGGTCTGCATATGTATCTGCTTTAGTTGCAAACTCCGGCTGCCTTTCCATCCACTATTTACACCAATGAGAGGAAGTTGAAAACAATAAACAAGACATTATTTCACAATTTTCCCTTGTTCTATTGCTGGCACCTGTTTAAAGTGGACGGATCCACTAAGACATTGTTTATTTGGCGCTCCCAAATCTTTGTTTAAGCACTTATTGCCAGTGACAAGACTAACAAAGTGTTTTGACTCTTAAGTGAATATGAGCGTGATACATGACGTGACTGTGTGCGTCGGTGCATGCAGAAGTGTTTTTCTCATAATTTTAAATGACGCAGTAAGTCATCCAAAGAGACAAAAGTATCATTGTGGTTGTGCAAGTAACATAACCATTTATGAAGCATAAAATGTCAGCTAGTAGTTAGCATGTCTGCATCACAGTGGATCGCTACTCAGATTCAAATCGCAGCTCAGGCCCCCTTATTGGAGTTTGCATGGTATCGCCATGCTTTGTTAGGCTCTAACTGAAGATTCAAAAGTGGGTGCGAGAAGCTTTTGTGTTTATTTGATTTTTAAAACGTCATTCGTAGAGGAAGTGAACATGTGTATATAACTTATTGCAAGTTAGTATTACGATAATAATTCACTCTCATTTTTACTTTATTATTAAAGATACATGTCACTGTAAGTTATTAACCAAGAGTTTGATAAAATAAATTTTATGGCTCAAGTCACCTGGGACAGGCTCCACTTTAACCTTAACTCTAAAGCAAGCTCTAGAGGAAATGGATGGAAATGTTTTGAATCAAATTCAGTCAAAATTCATTTGAACAATGAGTGCATCTCTTCTTCAAAAAGAATCAACCAGTTAATTATATTTTTGTATTTTTATTGTTAAAGGAAATCCTTGCTTAAGGTCCCTGGAATTAACCAGAAAAAAATACTCATCAAATTTAAAAAAAATAAGACTAAAATTAAGTTATTGATTAAAAAAAAAGGGTACTCAAAAAAAAAAAAAGAGATTTTGAGGTATGAACAAATACTAATTTCAGAATTTAACATTTGCATAAAAGTGTATGGTGTCCATGCATGACCTTCCTTCAGTTTTCTTTCACTGAGCAAACATACTCGTCAGTTTGAACTTGCTTTGCCAAGGCTTCAGGTTTAGATGGCAAAAATTGCCCCCTTTAAGAAGCAATAACGTTTAGATCACAGACTCTTTTAATAGGACTTACTTAAAATTCATAGTTGCTGTGCATAATAAATCAGCAATTTCATTCGCAGGGGTGTTGGAAGGGAGATGATGGTTTGGGGCACCAGGGAGGAAGAAGGAGGAGCTGCCAGTGAATAAGAGATGAGCTTTAAATGTCTCACATGCAAACACTCGCGCACGCACACACGCACTTAAACACACACCACACACACCCACGCGCACCCCCACACACACATATATATATCTATATATGTATATATCTATCTATATATATATATATATATATAATTACAATGTAATAGACCCATTCAGTCGAGGCTGTTGATATGAAATAAAATTGAATTGAATTATTTGCAAAAATTGATGCCTTTTAATTATTACTGATGCAGTATTTTCCAAAGTTTGTCCCAAATGTCCAGTAAACACTTAAAAATGACAGCTACCCTTTAAAATATCACTTATCCAATTTTGTCATTATTTTAATAACTTTATTTGGTTCCCTTTTTATGCACTTGTTCATTATTTGTTTTTATAAAAAAAAAAAATTGTGTCTGTTGACACTTAATAAACTGCTGAATTGATAAAAAGGGTACGTGGTTCCTTTTGCTTGCCAAACAGTGCCCAAATATTTATCCATTCCAGTATACCCATTTGCTAGTTGAATCATATGAGTGTGAACCATTATGAAATTGTCGAACAATAAGGCTCTTTTTTGTAAACACATTGTAAGACTTCACACTAAATACAGGAGTAGTGATTTTACTTAAAAATTAAACCACAAGTGGCACTCTACTTATATTTCTCCAAATAAGTCTATTTGCATTACAATCAAGTACTTTATTATTATCAATTAGTTAGACTTTATGAGGATACGCTTTCTCTGAATTGGTTTGGATTCACATTACTGTTTCTCAGTTGTGTAAACACTAATGTCGTCCCCAAAAACATTAATTTGTTGCTGAAGTCTTGATTCGTGCCTTTTCGCCTTTTCTCTTCATGCGCAGGCGTGTGCGCCTATCTTCATGCACGCATACACATGCGTATTCAAATGCGCGCGTGAGACACCAGCATGCCCAGCGGACCTGTCTGCTGTGTATGAATAATCAAAGCGGCCTCTCTCATCATTAAATCATGGCTGTCCTGGTGAGAGCCTGAGGAGGCACATGGAGCGAGGGAGCGGGAGGGATCATAGTTAGCGCTGCAGGGGTACATACTCTCTCGCCATCCTCCATCGTGTAGTGTGGCTGAGATGTGTCATGAGCACGAGTTGATCTGCTTGCCCACTCAGCCCCACAACACGGCCACTGCTCTCACAGACACACTCATACATTTGCACATGCTGTGTAACAATCAGGCACATGCAGACAGAAGCATTTACTCTGGAGGGCACGGACTTCAGATGTATAGGCCTATTCAGAATGTATGTTGAAGGATACATCCGGAAGGCAAGAACGCAAGTGACTACTGCTACCATGAAGAGAACCAAATGGCTACCGTGAAGAAAGTATTGCTGTTTAAAACTAGAGCTAAAGCTAAAGTGATGACAGGAATTCGTTTGGTGAGGTACCAGCAGAAACCCACCAAAGTTTTTTTTTTTTTATTTCCTTTTCTGCAAATCTAGATTGAGTGCTGCAGGGCATTGTTTGCGCCATTAATTCAAGGAACAGAAAAATCATGCTTAGTGACTTTTTCAACCGATAACAGGGATGTTGACCTTTTATAACCCGGACTGGATTGGCCATCTGGTATGTAGGGGAGATGACCAGTGGGCTGGCTTCTCTTGAGGCCGACGTGCCGAGATGCTATTATTAATTTTGCCTCAGTGCTTAATTAATCCAAATGCAGATTGCTTTGTGGACAATACGTTGTTGTCTAGTTTTGTCCTCCAAAATGATTTTGAGATTCAGATTCTATTCCTATCTCACCAATGCAGGACAGTTCAGACATATTTTTGCATAATTTTACCTGAGGTGTGACGACTATAATAAGAATAAGGACACTACACGTAATGTGCTCGGTGATACAGATGATCACATTCATGCGCTCCGCTTAGAGCTTCACAACTATTATGGTGTAATCCAATTCCGCAGCTTGACACGTTTGCCTGATCATTATAGCCCAAAATCACTCGACTAATCGGCCTCATGTGAGAAGTAGGAAAGATGGTGGGAAAATGAGTAAAAAGACTCTGAGCAGTCTGGGTGAGAGACATTAACAACAGATAACTCATTCTGCTGAATCACACATACACATGCACACACACGAGCACACAAACGAGCACACACAGACTAGATGTGTTGATAATGAGTCCGGTGTGTGGTTACAGCACTCCGCCAGAAAGGCTCCACGCTCAGACCGATGGGAGTTCAGTCAGGAGTCACGGCTTTCTTCTCCGTCTTGGCAGCTTCTTCCTCAAAAAGATGCACGTTACCGCTCACTGTCATCATCAAAGCAGGCGGAGAGAATTTAGACGAAGTTATATGCTCGCAGTATGTTGCAGAAAATACGAGTCCTTTTTTTTAATGCATTTACAAAAAATGAAACCCGAGCCGTTTAACAAACTGTGCCAAAACACAAACAAATACATAAAATGATTACAAGCAAAACAAAATCCCTATCATTGCTTTCCAGTAACAAGGTATGCAGCAGGAATGTGGTGGCCATTGGGAATTTCCGGAAAATATGTTAATTTTCCTGAACGGCCGATCTAAAAAGGAAAAATAATTTGATGATATGGACAAATCCGAGAATCAAAAACATGTAAAAGCAAATTACTGTCATTCAAAAGGATGATGTGACTCTATTCCTGTCATGGTCCAAGCCAGTTTCTTTCTTCTCACCGATTCATATTCCCTCTGTCTCTTCCACTTTTAGTCCCGGCCATGATCACGTCGTATCCCAACACTACCTTGGCCACACAGGGGGAGGAGAAGAAGATGAGCTGCATAGCACATGGAGAAAAGCCCATCATGGTGCGCTGGGACAAAGAAGAACGCATCATCAACCCTGAGACCAGCCGATACATAGTCACCGTCAAGGAGGTGGCCGACGAAGTCATCTCAACGCTGGTGGTGAGTGTTAGCGTGCCGAACCGTATTTTGCGTACTCCGTCTGCGACCTGGGTACCCTCCTGGCCTTCCACTTTCGTCCTCATTTATTAAAATAATCACCGTCTGTTGCCATCCATCTTAGTCCCTTTAAAGTGCTTCCGTCCCTGCATTTAACACTCACATGTGTGTTCTCTGCACAGATTATGCCTACTGTTCGCGAGGACTCTGGTTTCTTCTCCTGCCACGCCATTAACTCATTTGGAGAAGATCGAGGAATTATACAGCTTACTGTGCAAGGTAAAACATTTCAAAAGGGATTATTAAAAACAGTTCAGTTCACTTGCAAATGTTTTATACACACTGGCATTTAAAATTTTACATCTTTTTATGCTTTTATGAAAAATTCAGCTTGCTTGAAGCATTTCCAAAACGTCTGAAAATGCACTTCTTGGAATCCTTAAATGAGTATTTATTTTCCAGATTTTAAGCGTAATTATGCAGAGATAATGCTGCTTCATGATCACTCCTCTGATTATCCTTGTGCCTCAATTCAAGACAGTTGGATTGTCTATTCCTGAAATGAATTACTCCAGGCTTCTGATGGCCTAACACAGTCGCACACTTTGGGTGCTGTGGCATGCACTTGACAACCGATGAATAATGAATGTAGACAAATGTTATTTCTTGAGATATTTTCCTTGGAAAGAAAAAAAACTCATTTTTAATATACATAATGATATCCTATATATAATCAGTCATCATGCCCACCTACTCACCTGCTGTTTGTTATTTGAAGAGAAACAGTGATGCAGATAAAAATAATAGTTCTGTCTTTTCTTTTAGCCTTCTATGTTCAAAGCAAATGTTTTGTGATTGTATTTGCTTTATTCACACTTTCACTCCAGAGCCTCCTGATCCTCCTGAGGTGGAAATCCGGGAAGTCAAAGACAGGACCATTGCACTGCGCTGGACCATGGGCTTCGATGGAAATAGCCCCATTACGGGATATGACATAGAGTGCAAGAACAAATCAGGTAGTGATCATCTATTCAATCTTGAGCTGGTTGAATAATTTAAGAAAAAAAAAAAAAACTTAAATTAAGACGCTTCCAATTGGAATCGAGATGTATGAAGAATCTTTAACCAAACTGCTTGGAAGTACACCAACACGAAAATACATTGTGTTAAGCATCTTTTCATTTGCCTTCCGTTCACATGATGGCGGGATAACAATTCAGATTTTTGTGTTTTCCCTCTAGCTTCATGGCTATCAGCCCAAGTGACCAAAGATGTGTCACCACAGCTCAACCAGGCCACCATCATTGACCTCCACCCTTCTTCCACTTACAACATCCGCATGGTTGCCAAGAACATCATCGGCAACAGCAACCCGAGCAACGAACTCACCATCACTACAGATGAAGCTGGTTAGAGAGCGACTCACTCTTTTTTGTCATATCATGGCCTGAGGCATTTTTTCACTCATAATGCAATTTTTGACTCCCTTGTGTTTGTACTGCATGGTGCTGCATACAGCAACTTCAGCTTTACGCTTGTCACCTCTGATCAGCAGTGGTGCGTGTTGTAATAATGGCATTTACCATGACACATGGTCATAACAAAAGCCAGAAGAAATGCAATTACAGTCTGCGCGGAGCATCAGTTGTTACTTTTTTTCCAAAAAGGGAAAACTTTATGTCTCTGTTTGATTTGTGGCATTTGCAAGTCTGCAAAGAATTCAGTGATTAGTTGGGGCTTTGCGTCTAAGCAAATCATTATTTAAGGAAATGTGTCATGTTAAAGACAGTGTCCAAAACAGGCGTCTATTAGATGTGTGACATTTACAAGTAAGCTGGACAATGCACCTCCTATTAGCTGATGCGGAGCCTCTGTTGCAGCAGAGCCCACTATCATTTAACGCGCAGAGCACACGTGACACCATAAAAACACGTGAATACTCGTGAGTCAAAGTTTGTCATTGAATAAATATTTAGAATTCACCATCACATGCAGTTATACGGGGGCCTTTTATCTTACCCATCATTCGAGCGTGTTAGCCACCTCAATAAATGTTAATTTATTTACTACTTGTACTGATTCTCCCGTGAGCACATTAAATTAACTTAATGAGATAAAGCATGAAATTCAAAGTAAGTAAAGCATTTGTCACATTTAAATGTTAATATTGTTGTTTTTATTATGCCATTAAGCCGCAGGGCACGTTAAGTAAAGCAAGCACTCCATTCCATATTTTTTTTTTAACTCGACAGCACCCTCTAGTGAAGTTAAAGTGTAAACTAAATTGTCCTGGATGGCTGATAATCTGCCCCATTTAAAACTCAAGTGCCCGGTAATGTTGACGGATGGATTTCATTCCACAGCTCCTGACGGTCCTCCACAAGATGTCACTCTGGAGCCCACCTCCCCACAGAGCATCAAGGTTTCCTGGAAGGTACAGTGACAGTCAGTTCAGGGGTCCAAAGTCTGGCCCGGTGCAATTTTACACCTTGCTGCATGTTTTTTTTTTCCTCATTAAAATAAGAATAAGAACATGTTCAATCGTTGAGAAATACCATATTTTATATAATTTAAAAGTGTTTTTTTTGTTTGTTTTTTTGTTTGTTTTTTTACAAAAGTGGCTTGATACAAGATATAACGCTTTTTATTTTAAATTGCTGTTTTATGTTTATTGAAAAATCGGTCACCCATTTTGTGAATGAAAATAAGAAGTGGAAATACTGAGCGATAAAAAATACATGGATCACATTTGTACAAGCTTAAAAGTTGTATCTGTAGCTCTTCAAGCTTCATCACATGTTGCTTATTTGGTCTAAATTGAATGTTGCATTGTGTCGTTGGTACAAGAGATTCATTCATTGTATCAAATGGTTGAAGTGGTCACATGTTAACAGTGCACTAAATATTTTAGGATTGGCCTCGTGAATTAAAAAAACAAACAAACAGCCGATGCTTGAGTGCAGCCTTCCAGAAACTCATGAATGGAATAAGAAGAGCATCCATGTGAGAAGAATTCTGCCAAAGGGTTTTGACAATTGAAAGACTCTTGTAGTATCTTATCTGAAGCCAAGCAAGTAATTGTGATGCCTCAATTGAATCACTGAAACAACAAGAAATAATAGATTTAAAATAAATTTTAATACTTTTTTTTCTCATCGGGGGAAGTTCTGTTTTCTAGAAAAAGAAAAATACAAATGTCCCCTCACTGGCCTCAAAATGGAGAGGCTTGCTCAACATGATGAGACAGAATATAAGAACTGTATACAAATAGTTTTTTCCCTTCTTTATTTTATACTCAAAATTGCTCACATGGTGATGAATTATTTCTCGTCTCCGGCAGCCTCCCTACAAGCACTTGCAGAACGGCGTGATCCGAGGCTACCAGGTGGGCTACAGGGAGTACAGCCCCGGTGGAAGTCACCAGTTCACCATCATCAGCGTGGACACCACAGGAGACACGATGGAGAGCATTGTGCTGGACAACCTGAAGAAGTTCACACAGTACAGCGTGGTCGTCCAAGCGGCGAACCGGGCCGGGACTGGTCCGTCCTCGCAGCAGGTGGTCACCAAAACCTTGGAGGACGGTAAGCATGGGATGATCGTCATTCTGCCTAGTGTGTGTGTGTGTGGGGGGGGGGGTGGTTCGCGTGTGTGTTCATGTCCCAACACTTGGGTCCAAAACGGACCGTGATTTTTGATCATATGACTGTGGTCTTTGATGTTGTGTTTTCCTCTGCGGCTGTCACACCAACTACCACTGAGTGGAGCCGCCGGTTTTTAACCCCCTCACCGCGAGTCGGTTCTCTGAAGTCTTTGATCAGCTTTGTGTTTCCTCATCAAACAGAGGAACTCTTGTTGCAGTAATATTTTGGATTCTGTGGCTCCATTATAAATTACGCGGCCAAAAGTAAGACCGGAGACATGGTTTAATGAAAGGACTCGTGAAGCTAAACAAGGATGCCGCAAAGCTGAACGCAGGTGGAAAAAAAAAGACTCGCTGCAGCTCTCGGATCAAATCGTAAAAGCCTGTGGGCGCTGTTACCAAAGCAAGGAGAAAGAGTTCAAAAGGGAACATGCGTCCAGTCTTATTCAGGCTAATCGTCATAAACTACGTCTTCTATTTAAAACTATCGATTCTGCGCTTAAGCCCTATCAGTTGCACAGACTCGTCCCCTAAAACGTGCAGTAGATGTTTGCCGATTTTTATTGGCACGGTTGCGATAACGAGGGCTCTTTTTTTTTTTTTCAAAATTTGACCTCTCTGTCCACGTTCCTTGTTCCACAGTTTTGGATTCTTTAGAGGCGATTGTCCTTGTCATTTTTGGAGGATGATGGAGAATCCTCCTCAGGAACTTCTCTCGAGTATTGCCGACGGTTCTGGGCAACCTTAAGAAACCTTGTTGTCACTTAATTTTTTTTTTTAATTTCGACGAAAAGAAGACAGACGTTATGGTGTTGGGCCGCTGTGGCCCTTCTACTCTCAACACTGTTGACCTTGGCGCCACCGGGATCTTATGTAAAGCCATCAGCCTCAAACTTGGGTGTTATATTGACACTGATTTTAAATTGGATCAGCAAATCAGTGCTGTTGTTCAATCCAGCTTCTTTCATCTCAGGCAGCCTGCTAACGTGAAGCCCTGAAACACATTTTTATTCTTTGGCTTTGGACTCAACATGAGACTGTCGCTGTTCTGCTGTTTTTCTGGTATCTACTCTTTATGTGGATATGTGTTTTAATTTGTGTTCTAATTTTCTGCTAATCTATATTGCACCTTATGTAAAGTGCTTTGGAACAGCTCCAGATGTGAAATGCATTATATAAATAAAGTTGTTTTGCATTGTACTGTCAAAACACCCCAGAAAATTTAGTCAAATTGACCTAAGTAGTGGATCGGTCCAAAATTGGTTTATTTTTGACCCAATTGTTTTTAGAGTGTAGGATGTTTATTCTTATAATGTGTCATTGCTATTAGGTACAGTAGTGCATTGCAGTCTGGATTAATTTGACCACAACATGATAGCCAGTTCATTATACAGTTTTGTAAGATTTCTTCAGTGTATTAATTTATACAATGCTACCACCAAGTGGACTATTTGAGCACACCAGAAGTAGAGTGGAACCTCCATAGTCAATCACCATCCATTCTGTGACACTGGTTGACTTCCAACTAGTTCTACTTTCCCACAGAAAATAATGTAACAACTGACATTACCATCATGAAAATGTTAATTTATTGCTAGCTAATATTTTAACAATATGTAACTACTGTAAAATGTGATACTTCGGAAAACTGGAATTAATTTCTGTTGTCTGTCTAATATGTTCCCAAATTCCATTTCAAAATTCATTGTTCAAAGTCCATGTATGAATTTTGAGGCTTTTTTTTTTTTTTAATGGTTGGACTCCAAATTGTACCTCTTTGTGGCATTTCCGAGTTCCTCTGTAAACTTTCCAGAATAGTCATTATGTACAGTTGATTACATGGCCACCTAAACTGTGACAATTTTCCAAAACCATTTAATTTATTTTTGCGTACAAGCATACAGTAAAACTAATGCTTATGTTTCTTCTCTCAGTGCCATCTCGGCCTCCTGAAAATGTACTGGCTGTGGCCAAGTCTCCAGAGGTTATCTCCCTCTCCTGGATTCAGCTTCCCAGAGAGGCTCTCAATGGGAACCTGCAGGGCTACCGAGTCATCTACTGGGCAAACTTGCCGGATGGAGGTATTGCCATAGACATTTCTAGAATCAGAAAGTTGGTTGCTGTCGAGGCCTAAATGTAGTATTTTTTATGTTTGTTTGGCTTTATTTGGGAGGGGGGGGGAGTATTGCACTAGGGGGCACTATTGCATCATCATACTGTACCAGAATGCCCTGTAATGTTTTGGAAGTGTTTGTGCATTGTGCATTTAAACTTTGTCATGATTTTGAAATTGCATTATGGTTAATAATCAACAAAATTTTACCCATATCATATTTTCTTCCTAAGTATATTTTTTAATTCAAGATTAATTTGATAAAGCTGTAAAAATATGATATAAATATTATTAGATTATATTAAATAATTTATAACACGGATCAATCTTTCTCTGATTCTTTTGTGAAAGCACTATTTGAATATAAATGCATTGTAATTGAGAAGCTATGTAGCATATGTGATGTTGTTGTTTTTCTTTCTTTCTTTCTTTCTTTTTATCTCACTTAGTTGTTCCTGCTCTGTATTATTTACACCCACAAAGGCTTCTGTGTTGCATTCCTCATGATGACACATTAATGTGTATTATGCATATGGTTCTCATAAATTCATTTGCCCTTGTGTTAGAACTCGGTGAAATTAGAAACGTAACCACCAGTCAGCCATCTCTGGAACTGGATGGTCTGGAGAAGTACACTAACTACAGCATTCAGGTGTTAGCCTTCACTAATGCTGGAGATGGCGTACACAGTGAGCAAATCTACGTCCGGACCAAAGAAGATGGTAAGGGAAAACAAACCTATCTCATTTTCACGTTTCCATAGATTCAGTCTGCTCTGTAATTCCTAACATTACTTTCATAACAATATGTTACATTGATTTAATCTGCAACACCCATTTATTGAAATCCATTACAAAAAAGTGTGTCTGAAAAGTCTTACAGTTAGAAATACTCAGATTTAATAAAGTCACACTGTTTGTCATTGCAGTTGCTGCATCATACTTTCTTTTATTTTATTTTCTGAGTTTGAATGACTTGTACTTCTGTCCATCCCAGTTCCTGGTCCCCCTGCTGGCGTGAAGGCCGCTGCCTCCAGCGGCTCTGTGGTGTTTGTCTCCTGGCTGCCTCCTCTCAAGCTCAACGGCATCATTCGGAAATACATCGTCTTCTGCTCGAACCTGCATCCGATGGTAATAGTGTTTGTGTGCCACGGGACTCTCCTTTTTTTTTTTCCCCCCTTTCTTTTTTATTATGTCAACTTGCAAAGCAGTGTGACGAGACTGTGGCTCCACAGTGATACAGTAATCTCTTCTCATCTCCAATTTGCAGGTCATGAGTGAGTTTGAGGCCTCTCCCGACGCGTATTTCTACAGGATCACAAATTTGGTTCAGAATAGGCAGTACAGCATCTGGGTGGTGGCTGTGACTGCCGCTGGTCATGGCAACAACAGTGACAAGATCACAGTGGAACCTCTGGCCAAAGGTATGGCGGACCAAGTATAGGTGATCTTCCCTTTGCAGCCTTCTCTAGTATTCACATCCATTTGTTTCACTGCTTGTGTGTTGTATTTAGCTCCAGCCAGAATTTTAACCTTTAATGGTACAGTGACCACTCCTTGGATGAAGGACATTGTTCTGCCGTGCAAATCTGTCGGGGACCCTCCTCCCACGATCAAGTGGATCAAGGGAAAGTAAGTCGTGTGTCAGTAATTGTTACACCAAAATGTATATACGGTACGTTGAAGCGGTAGTCTTCATCATTGGTTCCGTTCCCCAACTTTTTTGATGTGTGTACCCTTTCACCGCTAACTAACATGTTGATGATGCACCAAAAGTAGAACGTAACACAAGTGATGATATTAATTAATGATATTAATTTAGATTAGTTTCCTTAGTCTTAACATTGAAGTCTTACACGTTGTCTTCTTTTTAACCTGAATGAAAAATATTAAATATGTTGCCTTCAAAATAAATAAGCAATCTTTTTTGTTGTGGCTGTCCAACACATTATTCGTCGTAACCCAAAATGGGACCTAGGTCAATTTTGTTGGGTCAGCGATTATAATAATAAGTGTTTGTAAGATGGTTTTTAGTGAGTGTCGAGTATGTACGCACTTTCTTGGCATCAGACTTTTAAATTTAAGTGTGATTTCACAAATTAGTTTCTATTGTGTTCTTGATGATGACATTATTTTGTACTGGGTAAATGCATGACAAAGTTTATAAACCATTAAAATAAAATTAAATACAAAACTTAATACATATCATACCATCATATCACATCAATGTTCTTTGAATCAAGAGGGTTTTTTTTTCCCCCGTTCACTTAAGACATTTGCATCCCATTTGTTCGTAGTCAGAGTTTCGGGAGAAAAAATTGTATAATTTATTATATCTTTTCAAATTACACGTGATTTGTATAGTAATTTGGGGATCTGCTGCCCCACAAAACAAAAACTGAACAGGTAGATTAGAACACAGTCAAAGTCTGTGAACTCAGGCACACCGTCGAAAAAATAAGTATAACGGAAACATTCATTTGTCCAAATGTGCAATGTAATGTAATAACTTACTTTGTTTTGGATAGTCATCTGTACAGTAGGTATCTAATCATTTTTCCTGCAGCACCAATGGGACTCCGACACCTGTCCTGGTGGATGGCCGACGGAGCGTCCACACCAATGGTAGCTTCATCATCCGCACGGTCAAAGCAGAGGATTCCGGCAACTACAGCTGTGTGGCCAGCAACAGCTGGGGCTCCGACGAGATCACGCTTAACTTGCAGGTTCAAGGCAAGTCATCATGCATTCATAATTAATTTAAAAAAAATACCCTTTATTATACTACTTTACTATAAAAAAAAGGAATAATAATCCATGTGGCGATACAACGGACCAAAATCCGAGCGTAGTTGAAGGCCATTATAATTGCATTGCAAGTATGCAGGAGTCCACGGTCCAAAATGTTACATCATGCACTGAAGTGTCGCTATCCTTCTATCCTCAGTGCCTCCTGATCAGCCACGTCTCACAGTGACCAAGACCACCACAACTTCAATCACGTTGTCATGGATACCAGGAGACAATGGCGGGAGCTCCATCAGAGGTGAGACATTCTAGCTTATTTCTCTACAAGCTATAGTGTAGATCCAGCGAGCACATGATAAAACTTTAAGCAGTGCATCTGCAGAGCCTAAAAGTGTCATTTTATTTGATTTTCCCAAATGAGGACTCTAATTATCTTTCCAAATGTCACTTTATCTTGACACTTGTTGTTTAAAAATGACATAAAATTCTGCAATGACGTGATAGACTCAATTGCTTTATTTTATTGTATTTTTTTTTTTTCAATCACTATAAAAGAAATGACTTACACATTTGATCAAAATAATGTAAAAATGTGATAGCTTATCTCTGTCCTTCCAAACCTGAATATGATTAGACATTTAAAGTTTCAGCAATATTAATAATTGCTTCCAAACAATTTGGAAGGAGTAACATTTTTTATATATATGTTTCAACTTTAATTACTAATCGAACCCACTTTGCGGGGAATCTTTTGGTATGGAAATGAATCTTTAAAATAACAGTATTATCATGATTGCTAAACAAATATATTGAAAAAGAGAACTGGAAAGTTTTTCATGGTATAATCAGTCATCTTTTCATCGGCAGGATACATCCTGCAGTACTCAGAGGACAACAGCGAGCAGTGGGGCAGTTTTCCCATCAGTCCCAGCGAG
Source organism: Idiotropiscis lumnitzeri (assembly GCF_059441095.1). NCBI lineage: Eukaryota > Metazoa > Chordata > Actinopteri > Syngnathiformes > Syngnathidae > Idiotropiscis > Idiotropiscis lumnitzeri. The sequence continues at coordinate 11,338,265 of NC_142397.1, read as the reverse complement.
CGTTTGTATCGTCTGGAAAACCTAAAGTGTGGAACCTGGTATAAATTCACCCTGACGGCCCAGAACGCTGTTGGGCCCGGCCGAATTAGTGAGATAATCGAAGCTAAAACCCATGGGAAAGGTACGATGGGTAGATTGATTGATTGATGTTATGAATCATGCCAATTGAGTCAAAAAGCCAAGCTGCTGCTGGACCATCTGTGTGTCTACTCCTCAGAACCACAGTTTGCCAAAGAACATGAACTCTTCACCAGCATTAACTCCACCCGCGCCAGACTCAATCTGGTTGGCTGGAACAACGGCGGCTGCCCAATCATCTCCTTCATACTCGAGTACAAAGCCGTGGACTCGGCCACCTGGACCACAGCTCAGCGCACGTCGCTGACCAAGAGCTACATCCTGTACGACCTCCAGGAGGCCACCTGGTACGACTTGCAAATGAAGGTCATCAACAGTGCTGGCTCAGCAGAAAAGAAGCTCACCTTTGCCACTCTCACTGCAGATGGAAGTGAGTTTGATTTATTTCTATTAGGGCCGTAATTTTTTTTTTTAAATCATTGCAGTAAAAAAAAAATTATATTCTTACTTGCAAGAATGTGATTTTGATTTGTTTTAATGTATTGCTATCAACACTTTAATCCAATAATGAATTCCATGACGCAACTTTATTTAATCTTGGTTCAAGCAAACAGATACAAGCAATTAATTACAAAGTCATGAGTATGAAATTGATATTCCAAAATAATCCTCTGATAAACTTGTCACTGAGAGTTTCTGATCACCTCGTGGAAAATGATTTGCCCATTTTGCAATCTTAGTGGCAGGCCACATTCTAACCCAGGGGTGGGCAAACTTTTTGACTGGCGGGCCACATTGGGTTCTAAAATTTGACAGGGGGGCTGGACCAGGAGCAGATGGATGGAGTGTTTTGGTAACCTCACCACATGGAGAAAAAAATACATTTAATTTGAAATGAAAGTGAACAAAAGCTTTAAAACAATATATCTGTCTTTGAAAAACCACAGTATTTAGAAAATAAAATATTAACAAAGTTTATTCATTAAATTTTTTTCAACTTCTTCGGGACAGATTAAAACGTTTCACGGGCCGCAAGTGGCCCCCAGACCGTAGTTGGCCCACACCTGTTCTAACCCCTTAATCATTTCTGCCCCTCATTAAATCACCGCTGTGTTTGTGAGCTGCCACTCAGTATCTATGCCTACGCAACATTGTCGTATACATCTAAAAGACTCAGAGTACAATTTTACCGTCACATTTTTTAGTGGCGTAAGAAAGCAGCTCGTCATATTTAGTTGTATACCTTTATTGTGAAACTACAGATTGTGCCATTCACACTAAAGGATGCTTTTAAGGCGGACAGACAGGAGGCGATGAGAGCGCCACACGCCACGCTACTCATTAATTTACTTTGAGGGCTTTTGCGCGAGGAGTTTAAGCTGCCTGTCAGGATGGCGTATATGTGTGTGGTTGTGCTTTTCTCTGTGAGTGGGCAAACATGATTTTGTGGGGGAGCTTGTCAGCTTGACAGCTCAGCTGCAAACTTTCAACACCAGCCTCACTTGGATCCCGGCAAAATGTATTTTTGTATATAAATGCCTGATCGTTCTGAGATGCAACAAATTCTGTAAGAAAGAAAATGTATCAGAATACAGTAAATGTCATGTAAATAGTTCAAATATGATTAAATTAACTATCCACACAGCAGTTCTTTCTGCAGTTTTCCCATTTGTCTTGGACTATACTTTCACATATTTCCAAAGATCTGCAATTCGATATAGAGTCGATATAGAAAGTTAACACAATATTTTTTATCTCAATAAAATATTTTAATATTATATATTATAAACACACTGACCACAATAAAACATTTAAATATGCAAATAAATAAACAATAAAATAATTAATTGTCCTATTACACTATTTAATCAACAAAAGGTAAGGGAAGAAAATATATTAAAGGGGAAGACAACCCCCAAATTTTCTTGACAATAATACGTTCTGTGCAGCTTTACTAGTCTAAACACGGCATTTTCATTCATAATGTGTTTGTGGAATATGAGTTAAGCAGTAAAATCCAGACATTTTTTGCCATCTGAGGGGGCAGCCGTTTGGTCACTTTCCTTCAACGGAAACTGACATCACAGTTGCTAAGCGCTCAGATAACGACCAATCACGGCTCACCTGTATTCTGGTGGTGAGTGGTCCTCAGCAAGTGTTATGTCAATTTAAGTCGACAAAAGAGACAAAATGGCCGCCCCCCCCCCTAGATGCCTAAAAATCAGAATCAGAATCTCACATTTATATTGGAAAAGGCGCATAGAACATTTGATTGCAAAGAATTTTGGGGGGTTGACTTCCCCTTTAACACAACGATGCTTTAACTCTTTTTCACTTACGGCCACTGATACATATTCTTAATTTGTCTGAATGTGTTTCTTTCCAGGTACCATTCCTCCTCTGCTGAAAACAGGTGATCCCATCTCAGACAACATGTCAGGAAGCGGAGGTCTGAAGATGGTGGTGACCATCACATCTATCCTGGTGGTGGCCGTGCTGGTGTTCATCATGCTTATGGTGCTCAAGAGGAGACGCAGGGAGCAGAGGCTCAAAAGACTCCGAGGTTGGTCTTTGGAGTTTACACGAAACCAAACTGTACTCATACCAAATACTGTTTGAGTATGAATATATGTATGAAATTACTCCAATCTAATTTAAGATCCCAACTATGGTGGAATACTCGCACCTCAACTTCAAATTTGCATTAAAGATGAACATGACAAGGATTAAACATTCTCGCTCAACAACTGTGCATATCCACTGCCCGTAATCTATTTTGACAGCTTTATCTTCCTATTAACACAAGTCTCATTGTTGACTTCACAGATGCCAAAAGCCTGGCAGAAATGCTAATGAGGTGAGTATTTTTCATTCTAATCTTTGCCTTATACAAAGCAAGGCAACATAAAAAAATGTGCATGCATTTCTTTTCCCCCTCATGATTGTGCACAGTAAGAACACGCGGACGCCAGAAAATGTGAACAAGCAGCAACAGACACTGAGAATGCACATCGATATACCAAGAGCGCAGCTGCTGATCGAGGAGAGGGACACCATGGAGACAATCGGTAAAATCTAGACTATGAATTAAAAAAAAATACAATTGATATTAATTTTTGTTCGCCATCTTTCATTTTCCCGCACAGATGACCGATCCACAGTGCTGCTGACTGATAACGACTTTGGCGACACAAATAAGCAGAAGTCGTCCACGGTGACGCATACGGTCCACTACCAGTCTCTTTCCCAGGCCACTGGGCCACTGGTGGATGTGTCCGATGCCAGGCCCGGAACCAGTGAGTCCCACCATTGTTAGTGCCCATTTCTATTTTCTCTTTCAAAAATAATCCAGGTTGTTGTAGTACTTATTGCTGTAATCACTTTCACGAAAGGAGGCATTTAGCTTCCGCAACACAAACTGAGAAACATATAATTGCTCATTTCCTTCGTTGCATATTTCTCTCATAGGCAAAGTTCACCTTTGTGCTTTACTGCAAGCTTGTCATCTAGTTAATAAGGTGACTTCCAGCTGCGATGATGGTGACTCAGCAATAGTGCTGTAGAGTAACTTGGTGTTTGTGCTCCGCCGAAGCAGAACTGATGAAGAGTAGTGGTCTCTCTACTTCCCCTTGACACACTCCCACACAGAGTCTCCCCCGCCCTTCTTGTGCTCAGATATGCATAATTGTGCGGCCCCTTTGTAAAATGGCCCCATAATCCTACAGATTTTGTATTCTCCTTTTGAAAAATAATTTCATATAACTTTAGTTGGGGAAATTGGCAGAAAACGTTACAGCGTAAAACTGAGCATTATGATAATCTTCTTGAGTCAACATAATAATTTTCACATTTTCCTCGTCTTTATGGAACGATAAATTTGCCACCCTTCTCTTCCCCCCCAAGATCCCACCGCCAGACGCACTGCCAAAGCTGGTCCTGTCGCCGCACGAAGCCGGTACGCCAGCCAGTGGACTCTGAACAGGCCACACCCCACCAGCTCTTCACACACGCTGACAACTGACTGGAGACTCCCCACGCCACGAGCTACTGGGTCTGTGGACAAGGAGAGCGACAGCTACAGTGTCAGCCCATCACAGGACACAGGTGGGTGACCAATGTGTTGAACCTTGACAATATCAAGGACAGAGCGCAATTTATAAAGTATCTCATTCATTTGGTTGTTGTCTTAATATGCAACTTACCGTCCTCAGATCGAGCGCGAAGCAGCATGGTGTCAACCGAGAGCGCCTCCTCCACGTATGAGGAGCTAGCCAGAGCCTACGAGCACGCCAAGATGGAGGAACAACTCCGCCACGCAAAGTTCACCATCACCGAGTGCTTCATTTCTGACACCTCCTCCGAGCAGATGACAGCAGGGACCAACGACTACACCGACAGCCTGACCTCCAGCACGCCATCTGAGTCGGGCATCTGCCGCTTCACCGCCTCGCCACCCAAACCTCAGGATGTCAGCCGCGTTATGAATATGGCCGTGCCCAAGGCGCACAGACCCGGTAAGGATGTCATTGCATCTGTGCTTTGCTGAACCAGTTGATTGGTTGCTCTGTTCGGGTGCTAGCCGCTGCATGAGTTCACCTCGCCGCGCTGTTATCCGAAACAGCAAATCCTCATCTGGCTTGTCGTACATGCCTCACTGCTGGTGTAGTGTGGCCCGAAGTCCATGCAGGCAGCCTGGGTTCAGTTCCCACTGAGTGACTGCAGTGACTATCAGGGTTAAAAACACTTTCAGAATCACAGACCAACATTTACAACCTTCAATATGTGTACCATGAAGTTGTATTAATTTGTACCCAATGGTCTATTGCCATAATTTTGTAGCTGGTTTCTTGGCTGCACCGCTGCAAGTTTGTGTATCGTAAATTTTTTTTTGCCATTACTTGGCATTATTTCTTTTGAACATGTTTATTACAGTGTAGTACAACAATATATTTGCTCTACCTATCCAAGATTGAAGATTCTATCGGTCAAGCCCCTCCCTTCAAATACTGTACCGCTGTGGTTTGTAAGCAATTAGGGGGGTGCCAAAAAAGAATCATTGTACTCATTACAACTTTTGATGTGTTAACCGGGGGGGGGGATCTGGAAATTGAGCTTGAGATAAAAAGCAAATCAATCTTCCTACCAGTCATCCCTCATCAACCCATGTGTGTGCGTGCATGCAGCACCGCAAAGTGAGGTAAATTGATCCGATCCATCTCTCCACTTTCAGGTCTTATTCTCAATGTCAATTTCTTGACTGTTAGTGCTCGGGACAAGCAGATGATATCACCAGGGGATCAAGGGAACATTTAGGCTGTTTGTCGCCAGAATGTCCCTCATTAAAACATTCCATTCAAAAAAAAAAAAGCACTTTAGTGTCACATTGAAGCTCAGTCTGTGTGAAAGCCTGTTTGGTTCTCATCCTGTTGAGGCGTCATAGAACGGTCAGTGCTGGTGTCAGATAACCAGACTGCGCAGAGAAACGTCAGCAGTGACCCCTGAGGTTAGTTCAGGACAGTTCAATGAGACAGGAAGGCTTCAAATCCAGCTGTCAGTCAAACTGAATGTTTGAATGTCCCTGCACTAAGGGAGTATTATATTCTATTTAGAACTGTCATGTAGGAAAGAACACTTTACACATTGTAATACTCCTTAGATGTGATCATCACTGGTTCAAGAGTTTTATATATTCGCCTCCTAATGACTCTTTAATTGAGCTTTGGTTCTATTAAAATTCATTTTGCTGCACTTTGCCATAAAGGTTAACCTCAACAGATGTTGTGATACACAAATCACAGAATTTAAGAGCAGCAGCAGATTAACAGCTTGTTATATTCCGTTTCACATCTCATCACTTAGCAATTTGCCGCCCGGTGGATATCACAGCTATTTTTCAATGAACGTTTTTATTTAAATTCATTATCCCAATTGGGACATTCATCATATTATAAGCATTAATAGAGATGTAACTGCAAGATGTGTGAATCCATTAATCCATCTTTCAAGGTTATTGTTTGACCGAATATAAGTGTTATTGCGTAGCAGGTGCTTCGAACGTAACGGTATAATTCACTATATTTTTCAGGTACGGTTAAGTGGTATTTAAATACATTTGCATTTATCATTTGGAAGTGTTTGTTTTTGTATTCAATTTATGTGCATTAGAAAGCTCAAGTTCATTGAAGTTCACAAGTTGCGTAAAACGTAAACAAAAATAGAAATCAATAATTTACAAATCCTTTTCAACCTTTATTCATTTAGCTATGCTAAAAACGATAGATGTGTAACGTTAAAATGTTGGGGTTTTTTTTGCAAATATTTCAACACATTATAAAAAAGCAGGGACAAAATTTGAGGAATGCTCAAAAACACAAATATTGTAACATTCCACAGGTGAACCGGTTAATTGAAAACATTTGAGTGTCATGATTGGCTAAAAAAAGCAACATCCCCAAAAGGGCTCAGTTGTTCGCAAGCAAAGATTCACCTTTTTGTGAACAACTGCGTGAGCAAATTGTCCAAAAACAATGATTCTCAATGTACAATTGCAGGAAATGATTCAGAGCCGAAACATTGCCAATTTAATAAATTTGAAAGATTAGGTTGGAAGGAGGTCTCCAAGAGCCCACTTCACGGGGGGATCTGATCTCACCCTGACCTGCTTTACGTCATCTACCTTTGGCTGTCTTCTTGCAGCTCCTTATAAATATACGTTGCACTTCGATCTACAGCATGGACTCTGCTTCCGCAATGTCAAAGGCTCCGCATCTCTAGCATATTTATTTTAAAGGAAATGAGAGGAGCCACTTCCAATGGCCAGAAAGTTGGCTGTATTCACACCCACAATGGCGCAAACGCACGTTTTTTTTTTTTAACTGCGCTGCTCTGAAAAATAAAACTCCACCCATGCACCCCATGCAGTATTTTTTTAAGTGTTTTCACAGGTGTAAAATATTCAAGAACCACTGAACTAAGCTGTGACAGCTGGTTGCTGTATCAACAAGTGTAATTGTCACAGGAAGGAAAAACATTGAATCATCATTATGCGCAGTGCCACGGAACATTATACAGTAAATTCAATCTTCCATTTTCTTTTTCTCTCCAGTTTTCCCTCTATCGCTTATTATTAAATCCAATGGTTTCACACTGGGTGAACATTTGTATAAGATTAGAATAATAGTAATGTGAATCACAATCCCATGAAGTCTGAGGTGAACCTGTGTCACACTGTGAACGTGACTTTAATGACATTTCCAGCTCTCGGTGTGTCGATTAAAGTAGAGAAATTCTAAAAATGGAGGAAGGATGACAGAACCCTGACTTGCTAGGAGCGCAGATCATCCATAGAGGGTACAATGGAGAATGAACAGTATGTGAGGGCAGTAGGGACTCCTCAATGTCATCATGAACCCAATTTGTCAAAGCTACACTGAGCGTAAGACCTCAGTGGTTTCACAGTAAAATAGATTGTGTGCCTTGTACTAGTCAGAAAATGTGATTATTTTAGGAAGTTTGATTTGATTGTGATTCTTTCATTTTTAATGCTAATGCAATTCAGAAATTCTTAATGGCTTATTTGAAAGTTAAGGGAGACTTTTAAAATGAAATCATTTGGTGAAGGGGACCCCCAAAAAGTCTGATTTTGGAATCATCGGCTGGCATCCCACCGATTTTAAATGTCAAATGAAGTTAACTGAACATTTTTGCACGTGTCATTTTATTGGAGGAACATCAGAAGTGGGGGAACATCTGCAGCATTGACCATATTTGACGGGAATGTTTGGACAACTAACAAAAGATAAACTGATTATTTATTTATTTATTTTTAGCACTGGTGGCTCTCCTGTTTCATACTTTGCATTTACCTTCTTGCAAATTATAAACTTAAATATTGCACTTTCAGATGCAGTATTGACTTGGCATGGTTGCATATCTGACAATATGGTAATATTGTAGTACTCCTCTAGCTGAAATAAGTTTCTTCTGAAGTCTCAGGTGACTAACTGGCCACGTTCCAAAGCTGAAGTGCATTTCCAACACTTTCTTAACCTTCTTAAACAACCAGCAAAGCACTTTTTTTGCAACAAACTTAACAACCTCTAAAGTCATGCGGAGCCGCCTGGCGAGAGGTTTAAAAAGTAGCTTGTATCGTTTTTATGGGGATGGTGATGACTGTGTAAATACTGTGCATCTGGGAAGTGCCAAGTGGTAAAGTTGCGGGAGGACAAGTTCAAGCATTGTGAAGGTTTTGGACTTTAATATGAACAACCAAGAGTATGACAATGTTCAGCAGTGGATGGCCAACTGACGGCCCGCAAACATACGCTGAATGGGCCCTTGATTAATCAATTCCCGAATTTAAAAAAAAAAACACACCCTTATGTATTGTTTTTTTACAATAAAACAAAAATGAAGAAAACAACATGCTGATATGCTTTCAATATACATTTTTCAAATATACGAGGAGAAAATTAAGAAAATAAATGTGCGAATATGCGCATGCAAATATGAAGGGATCGACTGTAATTTTAAGTTGTAATATTGTCATACACCACTAGATGGCGGATTTATCTCAGTTGCACTTATTCTGGGTCAAAAAATTGTCGCCCCCTCCAGCATTTATGTCGCCCATCCTTGATGTACAGAAATATCAAGCTGAAATAGTCTAGACCTCCCCCAATGCATATTTAACACTTTTTTTTTCATTGATTCGGTAGTCTTCAACTGTCTTCTCTGTCCATTGTTTTTGCCATTCAGGAGGAGAGTTGGTGCACTTGCCGCCTTACCTCCGCATGGACTTCCTTTTGAACCGCGGTGTTCCCCGAAGCGGTGGGGCGAGCGGCAGTGGCGCAAATGGAGGAGGGGGTCCCGGAATGGGCGGAGGTTCTGCTGGTGCTACGGGAGAATCAAGGGGAGCCGCAGGAGCAGGAGCCATGGGCCAGACCTGCCTGGAGCCCCAGAGGAGCCGCACCCTGAAGAGGCCCCCTCCGATGGAGCCCACCCCCATGGAAGTGCCCTCACCTAGGGAGGTGCAACAGTGGCAGCCGGGAACGGCGTCCACCCTGCCTCACAGGGATGTCCGGGAACGGGGAGAGGCTCGGGGTGAGGTCCGAGCAGAAGTCCCCCCCACCGGGGACCTGGCCCAAGCACAGGCTGCTAAGCTCAGCACCTCTCAAGAGTCCCTGCTGGACTCCAGAGGACACCTGAAACAAAGCAACAACCCCTATGCCAAGTCGTACACTCTGGTATAACACTGGGATGACTCTGCAGACACACTGTTGGACGACAGGCACACCAAGGATGGTTTTCCACAACACACTTTGTTGTACATAGAGCCGTTTCTGACATGCATCTCATGGTGATGCGTTTCCTTCTTTCTCTCTTTCTTTCTTTCTCTGAGTCTGTCTCTTATGCTTTCATTTCTTTCCTCTCTCGCTCTTCAGTGTTGCTTTGACACTTTTCATTCTCTCTCACCTCTTTGGGATCTCACAGCTTTTATTTTCTACATGACTATTCTTTTACTCTAAAGTTATGACACACGAGGATTGCCAAAATGATGTATTTAATGATTGAGATAGAGAAAAAAAATGCTATTGAATTTATATTAAGAACAATTATAGTCATTATTATGATTACTATTGTTTTATAAATATATATATATATATATTAAAAAAACATGAAAATAAAATGTAATGGTGGAAGATCACAAAGTAATCTGAAGGTGAACAATGCTTTCATAATTTATTTTCATTGTTAACGTACACTGAAAAAGTGGTGTGTTGAATGTACTCAATTTTATTTCGTCAAGTGTTTGCATAAAAAAAAAAATCATCTGAATCCTGATCATTTTATAATTTTTTTTTTGGGCCAAATGATTTATTGTGTGCAACCATTTGACGTAATAAAACTGAGTACATTCCCCACACGGCATTTTTTTTTCAGCGAATATTTGATGATTGGCCGACCGAGGAGGTTTTCAGCCAATGGAGAAGAGGGACGCCAATGTCGATCAATCGTATTGTTTATCAATCTCTCCTGGCGACTGCATGGTGGTTAAATCACAAGAAAGAACTTTTTTGTCACTATAAAAAAAAATATACAATGTGAATATATATAAAGAGATCACTTTTATTTGTTGATATTACGGGGAAAATGATTTGGTTAATAAAGTCCTTAGTCATGTTTGCACATATCTGTTTTGGAGTTCATGGCTTCAACCCAACATTACTGATTTTTTTTTTATTTATTTATTTTTGTCGTGGGCAAGTTATTTACAGATTTTATGTTTTAGAATTATTTTCCGTTTTTTTTTCCTCCAAGTTACAGCCAGTATAAAGTGATAATAAAACAAAAAAACAACAACAAAAGACGGACAGACTGCCCAGCTCTGCTAATCCTGTATGCAAATTTTGAGGATTTTACAGAAGGTATTGTTTTGTATGAACAAAAACAACAAACAGCTGATATAAGGAGAAATTTTACTTTTATGATGTCACATGTTTTTATATGGCTCACTGCGCAGAGTTTGCAGACTTTTCAGCAGGTGAAGAGAGGGTGGAATTTTGTGCAGCAAAACCTGTGTGACAAGCTGAAATGAGACATCATCAAGGGTGACCCTGCAGCCTGTACCAGTGTGTGCTTTTGTCACTTGCAGGCACACACCTCCGAGAACAGTGTGAATAATTCATGCCGGAGCGCACACCAGGGGACCAAGATCAGGTGTACACTGTCACGATGAACAACGCTGCATAGAAGCAAAGAATGCGGACGTAAAATCACGGCACGCTTGCACTTACAGTTTATGGTGAAATGCCATCAAAAGTGATCACATCTTTTGACAAATCATGATTGTAAAATGTAAGCTGATGTATTTTGCCTTGTTGGCCGCAGTGCAAGAAAACAAGTACAGTTTTCTCTTTTCTTCCCTAAATTGGAGTTTATGCTCACTGAGTTAAGGTGTGACGAAGACCTGCCTGTATTCTGAAAATATTTCAGGACCTTACACGCAACGACAGGACAAGTCGTCTTCTGGCAGCAGGCCATTATCAGTTGCTCGAGCCACCAAGAAAACTCACACAAGGAGAACGGGGAGAATTACATGTCACTTTAAAATACTTATAGTTTCATGACATAAACCTCTTGGTTGGCATCTCTGAACTGAATCAGCTTTGACGTTGTTTTTATCATACATTTTCAATACAGTGCAACCAAAAATTGGAATCTGATTTTTATTTTATTTTTTTCAACCATCCCATTATTTTCAGAAAAATATGTTTCCTCTAAAGTCGCACAGCGTTAAGCCATTTTTGTTGCAGACTCTAAGGCCATCTAGAACAGTGGCTCTCAAACTTTGTACATCAAGCACTGTCACGTGAGGAGCAGAATTTGGACCCAGATGCAGGCAAGACCCGGAAGTGGTAAAGAAAATCTTTATATAAAAAAATATATATTTACAATAACAAGAAAGAGCAGTGCGATATCCAAACCTTGCTTTGGTTAATATTTTAATAACCACACGATTTTACTTACACCCTCTTTGTAATCGCACCACAAAATGGTGCCCGTAGTGATGAACAGCAAACGTGATGATAACCACAGAACTTGCCATGGCTGTAGTGTCGTGCTCAACTTTTAGTCGCCATCAATAACAATTGAAGAAGATTGGGATGTGTGAAGACTAAGTGAGACTAAACTCCCCGACGCACACCGTAATCTCCTTCTGCTCATTCGCCACTGCATCACGTGACACCACTGTTAATGGTGAGTACATCATTCATTGATTTCAAGTTTGAAAGTTCAGTGGTTATATTTGTATGACAATTGATGACTTTTATGTCCTTCCCCCTTTCCTCAGGCTTCTGTCTCATCACCAAATGTTAAGTACTTTTATAGTTAAGCAGTGGTTTGCTCATTTTTATATTACCCGTACGGGTTTATAAGGGAAACATTGATCCTGCAACATTACTGTAATTCAATTTCAGTAGGGATAGAATTTAGTTTACAGGAGAAGCTTAGTTGTATTTATTTATTCTGACTTTTTTTGTATGGTATTTTCATTGTTATTAATATTGTTTTATTGTCATTCTTTTACTGTCACTTCCCACAGTCATTCTTCCAAACCACTCGTCCTGTGCAAGCTTGCTAATTATCTTGATGTGGAGTTTTCACCCATGAGCCCTTAGTGTTCCGTTGAGTCAAAATGTATGTTAGGAAAAGGGAAGTGAGCTCCCAACTGGGCTTTGTGCAGAGGTGCTTCAACCTCATCTTTGTTTCCTTGCTCTCTTCATCTGCAAGTATTGTCAATTTGTCATGAGGAAGAAAATGATCTTTCTTCTGATGAATGACAAGAAATTTACTTCTTCAGTATGTACTGTCGAAGGAGAGGGTAGATCCTTTGGAAAAATCCTGGCTGGGGAGTATCTTGTCAAATGTCTTGAAAAATGACTCTCACATTTTGCTGTCTTGTACCTGTCTTACTTTCTACACTGCCTTTAAATTTCCTTTCCCTGTGAACACAAAATAGTACATATAGACGTAACATCCATTCATCCATTTTCTGTACCGTTTATCCACACGAGGCTGCCGTCTTCCCGTGTGGTGTTTGCATGTTCTCCCCATGCTTGTGTGGGTTTTCTCCGGTTACTCTAGTTTCCCCCCGACATTCTAAAAACATGCCAGTGAGGTTAATTGAAGACTAAATTGTTCATAGGTGTGAAATTTGATTTTGCTTGAATTGATTGTAAATAATTGATGTCGTTTAGGAAGGCCCGAAAAAGTTTCTCTGGATCGTTTTGCCAAAATCAGCTAACTCTCAGACTCTCAGAAATGTGATAATGCATCTCAAGGGGATTACCTTTAATGCAATAAACTGTTGCTCTCCTCCTCTTTTTCCGCTCCTTTTAAATTAATGAGCAAATATTTGATTTTGTTTTGTTTTATTTATTTACGATAATTTCTATTCACTTATTTCTATACTGCATTAGATTTATTTTTATCTGCAATGGTAAAAAAACCCAGCAAAGAGCAACTTGTTTTCAGGGCTGGAACACATTAATTGCATTTCCATTCATTTCAATGGGAATTATCAACTTTTTTTAAGAAGGTTACACTTTATAAACACACTTATGTTTGTAACTGTCCAAAGAGGCTGGAATTCAAAATCTTCTTGTTCCGGCACCTGATTAAACATTTTAACACCAGAAAATGATGGTAGTACATCACAAGACTCAAGTTATTTTTCCATTTTTCATCATTATAGTTCTACCAAAAACATGTTAGTACATAACTTTCCCATTAATGTTAACATTCTACAATTTCTTTCCCATCTGCGTCATTTGAGCTGTCCTGCTGGCTTTGCCGCTTTTCCCTGTTTGTTCATGAGTGTTTAGTGGAGCCCCCACAGCCGCAGTCACCCCTTGCAACACTTCTTAAGAGTCGTTGATCATCAGCTGCCTCTGAACATTACCTCTGACCAAAGAATCCTCATACACGGACTCGTGGAAATGCCACCAGCCATTTGAAAGCTTATTACTGCCTGTCGCCTCAATATGGCACTTAAAGCTGCCTCCAACTCAATGATTCAGTTATCTCTCGTCTTGGCTTTAACTTTTGTCTACATAGTGTATTTATATCGTAATGCAGTCTTTTGGAACTTGGCTTGCGGCTTGAGCAAAGGTGCGGTGTTTTACAGAAGAAAACTTTCACAGCACACCATAATACAGAACCATCACAAAGAGTTTTTCATTTTGTCTTCATTTCCCACAAATGGACTCTCAGTGTTAAATTGCGGCTGTTTAGTTGAAAACAAAGCTTTTTTTTTTTTTTTGTGGTTGTTTATCGGTAATAAAGCAAACGATTCCATGCCATGTAAGAAGAGTGTTGGGCGTAATGACATTTTTGAAGTTGTGTGATCGTGAAAATAGTATTTTTCTGTCTTAAGCTTTACTGTTGATCTCATCTGGACTCAAACTTGACTTGAACTTGACAAGAAAATTCCTTTAAAACGTACACACAAAATCTTGTACCAAATCTTCCCACATGCAGCAAAGACAAATGCAGCTCCTTATTTTCTTCTATTTGCAATTATTTTAGCCCAAGCCATTATCTAATCTTACTTATCCAAATAGAGCTCATGGTAAATGTGAAATTGTCCTACTCGGTTTTCAAAATGGAGCTTTTTCTGAGTTACTAGGCTCTATTGAAAGCATCATTGTGCGTGTGTGCGGGTGTGTGTGTGCGTGCGTGTGTGCGTGTGTGTGTGCTTGTCCTAATTCAAAAATGCAAATGTGATGGATTTATCAGTCTTTGGGAGTTATTTTTGTTTTTGTCTGCACTGAGAAGTTCCAAGACTCATCACTGTCGGGGACTTATCAGAATAACAACTCTGTTATGCAGACGTCAAATAAATTGACTTTTGGAGGAGCGACAGATAGAGTCTGTGCATGAAAGCAAATCCATTTTGAGGGTTTCCACAATAAGTGGATGATGAAGTGAACTTCTTCACTAATTCCATCTTTCAAGCATACACAAGCAGGCGGTGAATTATTTCACACTGCATACTCTTTTTATTGCTTTAATTTCACCAAACTGTTGTAGCGTGTGACAAGCCACTAATGACTCATGTAAATGTAATGACTGAAAGTAAGTCGCTGTCAATGACGTGTTGCAAGATGAGTGCATACAAAACTACACACTGTACACTTCCATGCTTTTTGTCTAACTATGTGTGACACAATCAGGAAAATGACTTAGTTTTTTTTTTTGTTTTTTTTTAAGCCTACACAGATGATTAAATATTAATAATATCCGCATGGTGTGAAATTGATTCCTGCAGCATCAAGACATTAACAAAATTAAATTTCCATAAATGTCGCCTTTATCTCAGCCCTCTAATCAGGCAGCATTCATTTGATAAGCTTCACATCTGTGGCACATCCACATTAAATTCGCATTCACTTAACTGTGAACTGAAAAGGAAATTGCTCCATCCACTATCACCACCGTCCAATATCTTCTCTCAAAGCAGGACAGAAGGCGTGCTATGAATTTTGCAGTCTCATCCTCAGTGGAAATTTCTCCCGTTGCATTGCATATATCAACATGTATTATACACACCGTGGTCCTCACTAAATGCCTGCCGGTTTTACTTGAAGGCGTCAAACTGCTGCAACTGCATATTGCGATGAACAATGTGCACCTTGCACGATGAAAAGTTTACAATATATTTTTCTAATAAATAAATCATCAGTACTACTGACCTTATCTGTATGAGTAATGTCAAATAACATTTTATTTTCCCATTCTCAACTGTCTTTCAGGAGTGACGAAATAATCCAGCCATGTGATGTGTACACACTCATTAATGAAGTGTGGCAAACAAAAGGAAAGGGAGGAATGTTTTTCCTTGAATCATCCAGGATCTAAAAAGTGAAATTTACTGTTGGATTCTTAAAATCACACTTCTTCTTTTCTGTAGAGGCATCTCAAAAACAACAAAAACAATGTTCGAGTTCATTGAGCTTTTCCGGAAAATTTGGGTCAGTTTCCAAATCTGTATTATGGAAAGCAAGTCCATAGGTTAATGTTAAATATGCATGATGATGATGAATACTTCCTTGTCTGAGAGTATCGCAGCATGACTGTAAGAAATGATACAAGCCTTTAGCCTTTGACTTTCCAGAATCTCTATTTTAAAACGTCCTCAGAGTTGCTGCCATGACTTTATTATGCCTTTGAGATAGTGACTTCCGCTGCTGAAAACATTACATTGCAAACATTTTTAAATATTTTTGTTTAATCCACTTTCATATATAACCCAAGACCTTGGTGCAGTCATTTTGGTTGTTCAATCTTCACAGGCTGCTGTTAGGATCATTTCTCCACGAGCACATCATGATCTCAAATTTAAGGAATAGCTCTACAGCTTCTTTAGCAGTTTAAACTCTTGGTGACCCTTCTGAGTCCTCTGAGGCGTATAACCTTGTGGATCAGATATATCATGTGCAAATGACACATGAACCAACTTATTCATGGGGCCTTGGGCATTACTTATTATATTGCTGACATTCTTTTCATCAACCCAACTCTTTAAAAAAATGTAAAAAAAGATAAAATTATATATATATATATATATATATATATATATATACACACACACACACAATTGTGTGTGTGTTAGGGTTGTCACTATACTAAAATTCCCGAACCCATGTTTGAGGAAAAAAAAATTATTAAAAATTCAAATGAAGATAATGTTTAATATACTGTATCGGAATAATATTACCATGATATCAGAAACATTTCTCAGAATGATGTTGTGTGTTCTATACAATTGGAGTCAAACTAATAAATAGTATTTCTGTTAAATGACAGAATTTTGGATATGCTCTTGTGACATTAGATTATGCAAGTATTTGGTTTGTGAAAATTATGCATAAAGCATTGTTAAAGACTCTGCAAAGGTGTAACGCATGTAACATTAAGACTCACGCAGAAGAGCACATCAAGTGCCTGAGCAGTGAACTCTGTAACACTTGGAGGCTGCATGCTGTGATCAACTTAAATAGACGGCTTTCTTGACAGCTACAGTCTGGCTCATTTAAACACAAGCCAAGTGCACTGAAATGCAGGTAAAAGGCTCCACAGTACTGTTTGTGGCTCACAATATCAGAGAAATCCATTTGAAGTGAGCGTGAGCAAAATAAGCACGACCTTTATCAACGTGTATGCTATGCTACGGTGCAGCTTTTAAAGTGCCTCCAGCTAAAGTGCTCGGTGGGAATCAGACAGTGGTTCTCCATTGAGAAGGTCAGCAAACTTTAGGATGGAGGAGATGCAGCCTAAGCTTCATCCACAGAGCTTTTCTATTTATAGTTAACACAATCACAATCTCGACTGTCTCTGAATATTAGCGACATGCAAGCATACTGTAGCTTGACATTTCAAGGTTTGCTTTTATTCAACGTGTTTGCTTGTCAGTGAGTTATTTTTTTAGGTTTAGGCAGAATAAGAAAAAAAAGAAAAGAAAATTAGCATCTAATTTCCATAATTTGTTTTAAAAGGGAGGCACCAGCAGAGCATGAACCCAGAGCAATTTGATGTATCTGAACAAAAAAAAAAAACTGGCTGGAGGAATTTCAATTCTCCTTGCAATGGAACAAGTGACCAAACAGATCTTGCAAATGAGGTTCCACCAACACGACTTGAGTGGAACAGTATGGCCATGTGATTAATTCATTTAGTTGATCTGTTTGCTCATTTACTTTTTCATTTGTTTTATTATTTAAATCTAATGTGTTAGGCGGACATGATTGGGATACGTCCGCTCAACTGAATGCTATTATATATGACTTTGTTTTAGTGAAGATTATTTATTTATTTTTATTTATTTATTTATTATTTTTTTTAATTTTTTTTAATTTTTTTATTTTTTATTTTTTACAGGATTTAAAAGTTAGCCAGACAGAGCTTCCAGTCTTTTCCGTTTGTGTGTAAAGAAAAAAGTGTATGCATTATCTTACCTCATTTTTTTCAGAATACAAAGTGCTGCTTGATACTTGTTTGAGAATGGTGGCCGGGGGAATCAAACCTGTCCTGGTTTAGTTCCAAATTATTCATACTATACACACTTGTTCCACAAACAGTCTTTATTCATTCAATGTGTACATGCGGGTATAGTGAAATCAGCTGCTAAAATGGGATGCAGGTTAATTTGCCTAAAAACCATCGTCACGCTAACAGACCTTTTGCTCCATCGACTAACACAATATAGATTGATTTGGGAACTAATGAGGCTGGGACGACAACACAAACATATCCCATCACAAACACTACTTCATGATCTAAGAGACAAACACGACAAGAAAAAAAAATAAACACTTTCTCTTTTTCTCTTCAAAACACAGGAGTTGATTATTAATAAATATGACTGGAATAATAGAATGTGTTTTTTTTTTTTTTTCACAGACATGTGTTTAACAGGCTATTGCATTCCTTCGCCTTCCCCCAAACTCCATGACAACTAGTGGAGTTCAAACAGGTATGACTCATGCAAATGTCACTGCGTGGTCACAGTGGCCGCCAACTAGGACTTCTCGTCACGCTTCTTCTTCTGGAACTTCCTGAACTGCGACTGGATGGCTACGGCCGCCTTCTCAGTCTCTGGGTTTTCCATGTCGATGTCGAAGTCTTCCGGGACGTCCGTTTTGGAAACGTCTGGCGAGGAAAAGGAAAGGAGAAACGTGACATATGGAAGGTGATGTCCACTCTCGCAGAACCATCATTTTTTATTTATTTATTTTTTTTTTCAATATGAGAATATATCTATTACATACTCTTTTGGAGAAATAAGATGATACAATGGCGAAGAGCCAAGACGTGTAATAGACATGGACTGTCCAAAGTTTAGAAGTTTTTCTCACTCAAAAAAAAAAAAAAAAAAGGATAAAGTGCAATGCGTCCACCGCAAAACAAAACTAACTACCATCCCATATCAGCATGCCTACGATCACGAACACAAGGTGCTAATTTAATATTTAATATTCTGGGCCAGCATTTTTACAACTGGATGACGTCAAACTTTTTGCACACCATTTACATGTCATCAATTCCTATTATTGGTTGAGCAGAGCGCATATGTCAGTGTCACTAGGATCTCCGGGGATTTAAAGGTCATAGCACGCTAACATTTCCACGGTGAATGCCACTGAGGTTCAAACATCTGTCAATTTGTAACTCCACCAAGCAGAACCAAGAAAAATGACCCTCCATCTACCGAATTTGTTCCACAAAGATGATGCTGCATGTGTGTTACAGATTCATTCCTGACTGACTAATTACGGAGCAACAAATGGCAAAAGCCGGCGAAATCCACAGAGGGCAGTAAAACGAACCAGCTAGCGCATTGACAATGTCGCTAATCCCCCCCATGATCCCTCGTGGCTGGTCACAACTTCTTCTTTCTTGCAGCTCAAGGGTGACTCACTAATCACTGTGTCAGGACATGATTCGAATGCTACATAAATTGCGATTGAATTTTCCCCAGTTTCAATGATGGCTGGCGCCCCAGGAGGGAACACTGACTATTGAGCCATGCCCTTCACTGTGACAATAACATGAGACATATCTGTCCCGATAGCTCATCTGGAATACAAACTAGTGCGAGTGGAGGCTTGAGCGTGTAATGATCTGCAAAAGAGTTCAGGAGAACTTCCAAAGACTTCCATGCTGTTCTCAAAAACAAAACTCAAATTTCCATAGAAAATGGAACGCAACATCCTTTTGTTACGAGCTAACCCTGTCACCATTTTCAACACAGTTTAACAAGCTGCCATACAATTATAAAGTCCAGGTAAAAACTCAGTAATGAAATGAAAAATTGTTTGTTGTAAAAGGTGTTTGTGTCTGTAACTAATCCATTATTATGATTATGACTATGCTATATCAATTATTTGGAGTACAGCGCCCTCTGGGTTCAAATTTTCGGGGAGCAAATTCAATGTTCACATTTCCGCTCATTATCACCATGTTACTAATATAATGCAGCCATTCATCCAAAAACGGACTTTCTTGCTGTTTTTCGCAGTGAAAGTTTTTTTACAAAAACACTCATTTTCAAGATTTGCCTTCGAGCATGAAAAGTACATTGGGGATACAGTCAGCACTGATACTCTTTGCCATTGTTTCTGGTTTTCAAGAGTTACATGAAACCTGTAGATTTGTCCAATCACTCCAGACCCCGCCTCTTTTCAGACATTAGCCAATCACAGTGTTCAGTCGCCTCCTTGCTTTCACAGGCATTGGTCCGCCTTCTTCTCTACCGATGTCCTAAAGTTAAATTTCCGGTTCTATGGTTACCATCACAAGACTCTTTGCCATCAATGGCACTTTTCTGTCCAGTCACCACAACAAAACTAAAGAAAAAGCAAAAACTAAAGCTCAAACCTCAGCCACATAGTTTTGTATTGCAAATTTTACATTATATCATTATATTTATCCTGAAATTTTGGATTTGAGTTTTTGTGGCGTTCAAGGTTCCTCTGTACTTCTAATTTCATCTGCATATCATGTTGACGAAGGCCTGAGGTAAGTTCTCACTGTGTCGCCCTCTGTGACAATGACAGATGGCGCTCACTCTGAAGATGACGAGCCTATTACCTCTGGCAGCACCATCAGTGTCCCTGTCTTCACCTAATGAGTGTGTAAAATCAGCTGTCAGAGGGCCTTTTGGATTCATCTCCGCTTTTCTATGAAGAGGGATGTATTTATTTTTAGTGTTGCTGATAACCGCCGGAATCTATGCACCAGGAGATGCACGGCTTTAAGGATTTAACTCTTGACATGACTCCCCTGCATGGTGCCATTTTTTCTACAGAGTTGTGTAGATGGAATGGCTTCACAAGTGACATGATTGGGCCATACTGGCTTGGCTGTGTTTCAGAATGTCTTTTAAAAGTGTCTCTGGAGAGGCGTGAAATGTGGGACTTCTTATTGATTTCACCGCTTTAAAAGCAGTTGAGCCATGAGAATGGGGAAGTGTGTGTGTCGGGGGTTATAGTGGCAAGATGCATAAAAGAAAGCCTTACAGACCTTGACACACGTGAGATGGATTTGGAAAGTCGAAACTCATCTTGAAGTAATATAATGCAAGGTTTTAGACAGTGAGAGGACATTTAAATTTGGCTTAAGGCGTTGCTTTATGTGATTTATTCATGCTGGTAGTTCCTGTAATGTTGAGCAAATTGCAGCGCTAAAGCTATTTACACACAGTTTATTTATAACACCGTACTGGATAACTCTTGGTCGACCTCTGATTTTCTTTTTTTTTTGTATCCGGACACAAATTTCCTCGTAGGAAAGAATGGAAATATAGTGCTACCTTGGCAAGTTTAATTAGTTTTATGACCACATATCACTTGTATGCCAAATCTTCTTTTCCCATTGAAATGAATCGACATGCCAAAACACCAACAACAAATAAACTTTTGTGTTTTCAAATTAAAAAAAAAACATACAGCAATGACATAAATAAATAGAATGTAAATAATGAAACTGTTTCACCAAATTATTTCATGCTTTAATTCAATGGGTATGGTGCTACTCCTTCTGGTGTGCATGCCTTGGCCACCAGGGGGCGATATAATACATATAAACATAATACATGAACAAATGTAGAATGCTGCCAGGATGGCCGAGTGGTCTAAGGCGCCGCGTTCCGGACCCAGTCTCCCCAGGAGGCCTGGGTTCGAATCTCGTGGCTGCCAGGATGGCCGAGTGGTCTAAGGCGCCGCGTTCAGGTCCCAGTCTCCCCAGGAGGCCTGGGTTCGAATCTCGAATTTCCCCATTGTGGGACTAATAAAGGCATTATTATTATCAATGATTTGAACCTGTAATAATATTAGTTATTTCTCACAAGGCATTAAGAAAATTACCCTGTGAGTATTGTTAAATTATCTTTTTGCATGTGTTGCCTGTCTGGCATTAAATATACATTGTTAAAATGTTAAAAGCAGTCATAAACTGTTCCAGCATTTTATTCTTCATACAGAAGGATACAAGGGCAGATCTGGGAGTTTCATGAGCGAAATATACTGGTATTTTTTTCCCCAAAGGATATTACCAAACAAGTAGAATCTTTGGCTATTTCCATAAATCAAATACATGTGTTAAAAAATACATGCATGCAAAAGTGTGTTTGCGTATGCAGTGTGTGAAGCCAGTTTTTGCATTTCTCGTTGAAAGTCAGCGTGAGAAAAAAGATGCACTCCAAAATCCTTGAAGTGCCAGTGTGTGTATGAGACCAGCAGCAATCAATACACACATACACATGAAGAACTGTATTGATTAATACTGCGGGCTGCGTTGCTGACACTATGTCAACTTTTACTTCGCTTTTAGGTGGATGCACGAGTGTAACCTATGGAGTAAATATGGTATGTTTAAAGACTCCAAAAGAGGATGCTGCCAAATGATCTTTTTGTAGCGAAAGCATCCAAAGTCATGAACATGAGATGAATACAGCACAGCAACAACTGAGTACAGTAAAGCTAATTAAAAGCGGATGCAGGAATTGGGTCATCATCGCTGAGAGCCCAACTGCAATCTATTTATAAAAAACGGATAACTTTGATCTGGAAAGGTGAGCGAAGTTGAATCATTCCGGGTCTGTTCAACACCGTGGAGGAGGAGCGCTCACTCAAGCAGACTTGCCGATACAGCAAAGGCACAAGCAATTGGATTATGCTCTATATTATGTGACAATCAGTGCTGAAACATACAAATACTTTCTGTACTGCATAATTTTATGATGTGACGTGTGATATAATAACGGAGTATTTTTTTTTTTCCACTTGAATTAATACATTTCATTACTATTGCTGAAGTAAGATGCAGGAAATGTCTTCTCCATTTTCTGTGCATTCATTCAAGGCAATGCATGAAAAAAAAACCATAAAACCATCTCAATAGCACTGCACATCCTCAGACATTACAAGCGGTTGGATTTAAATAGTGTGTCTCGAGGCAATGCCAGTGATGATGCAGCAAAGTGATACAGGTTCAATTCCACTGCATCCGTTGGATCAATATTCACTTTTGCCAAGTAATCCTTCCCATCCTGGGCATTCCCAGTACTTCAGTAATAAGGCAAACAACCTTGCTGCGTGGCTGTGGCTCATGCGTCTCCTCTCACTTTTTTACGTCCTGTTAAAATAAAGATGAATGCATTCATATTTGCCATTGTCCTTGAGCCTGTAAGAGTTTGTCCGGAAAAGATAAAAATCTGCTAGAGATGGGATGGAGTTTGATCCAGAACCGCAGTCGTTGTTAACACCTTTCTCCTCACTCACCCACTCTAAAATCCTCTCACTCACAAGCATTTCTTTATTAAGAAACATACACAGACACTTTGGTGTCTCCACATATTAAATAAACTGTCAAGGTCAGACAACAATAGTGTCATACTTGATATTGAGTGAATACATTCCCTTTTTCCTCTCTCACTGAATTCAAAGGCAGTGATCATTAAAAGGAAACTGGAGTAAGCTGAAAATTGGCACTTGTATAATAAAATGTAAAAATTATTTCAGCACTAAAAGTAACAATCCTAACCCCAACAAACAAATAATTTGTAATGATTTAAAGGGCTTTTGGGGGATCAGATTAAATAGAAATTGACCTGTCCCCTTTTCTCTTTTTTTTTTTTTTGTACCTCAGCCCTTCGATGTCATAGTGGGAAAGTAAGTATGGGAATAGTATCGTTTTTTGGTTTGGTTTGTCACGTTCTGTTGTTACCTAGTGTCTGAAACAGTGATTAATTGACACCATAATTTATTTTCACATTTCTACTCGTGTTCATTTTAACCTGTGAAAAAAGAAAAGCTATCTGCACAATATTTTGGATTTATTGACATCAAATGTAAGCGCCTAAGAGGAAAATGCACTTCACCGCTACAAAATCACGTTCGCCACCGGTACGGACGTCCATCCATCCGTGCAGCATATTGGAGTAATCCAAAAGTAATTAAAGGTATTCACGTTACATTATTTCAATATTATGGTACTTGGATGACGTCACTAAATAATTTTTTTTACATCTAGTTCCTTTTCAGGCTTGGTTTCGATTAAGTTTAGATTGGAAAATGTTGTTTTTGGTTGTCTTGTTTATGTTGACTGCTGCCTGAAATAAATGAAATTCAATTTTTTTAACTGGCAACAAGTAACTGTATCGGAATTCTTTTTTTAAATAACCCTCCCAACCGCGTATATAGAAAAGTATAGAAAGTATCGAACATGCATGAATTACATATTGTATATCCAAATGACTTTTTAAACAATAGCACAGACTGTTTTGCCCTCTTTGCATAAAGTGATTGATTATCTGTATTATTGTACAAGTGACATCAAAGTACATTCCAAATCACTGCTGTAATTTGCAGCATGGTAATTTACAAAAATATTACCAGGCCATGTCTTGGTTTGCTTTGCCTCTGCTTTGGAGAGATTAACAATAAACATGACTGGTGAAGTAATTAATTTTTTTGCTCCCCCAGGCTTGAGCAAATACGGTAAATCTCCATCTAATTGTGCATATTCTCATCAGAGGATTTAAAGCTGTGGGTCATCTCATCTCATTTGTCTCCTGATGTTTGCATTATCAGACCATTATAGCTCAAGGTGATTTATGAGAACGCTGTAAAGCACGGCCACATATACTAACAAAGGTTACTTGAGAGTAAAATTGGCTTCGCTCGGCAGAAGTAGAACATGGGCTGAAAGGTCCCATAGAAACGGAATATATTTTGCTGAACAAAGTGTCATTTTAAATAAATAAGAGTGCTCACAGTAGCCTGGTGATGGATGGCCCAGCTCTCCTGCTCTCACTCACACAATCTTAACTTCAGGGGACAACATATTACCAGAAGTGACAGATGAGCTCTTTTTCAAATTTGTGTACTGTATGTTACTGCCATGTCAACACTGGTGTGAAACTCTGCTGTGGTCCGTTTTGAAATTTGATCTGATGGCAAATCCTCAGGTGCCATAATGTGTGTGTGTGTGTGTGTATGTGTGTGTGTGATGGCAGCTGTCCTTCAGACTGTGTTACTGTCAATCATTGGACGTGTGCCTTTAAAAGCTCATCTTGAATACATGAGCCATCATGTCCTATAAACTCTGGTGGACTTATCCTTCTTCCCACGCTATCCGTTTGCCTCATTCAATCATTGCCTCCCCGTCTTCCTGCAATCTCACCGTTATTTATGCTTATTTTCCAAAATGGAAAATATTTTTTTTACATCATCCAAATGACCTGGCCCATCTGTTCTTTTGTGTGGACCTTGATACAAAAAGTTTGCCCACTCCTGCTTTAATTAGTACATTCAAGAACCAATCTAAAAGCTGTGTAGAGGTTTTAGTGAGTAAAACACTGCTGCTGCAGTCTTCAAAGACGAGTCACGTACAACTTGTGTCAACCACCGCGATGGGGACTTCTCACTTCCTAACGCACACCAACAACACACAATGAGCCCTATTTTGGTCAATTGGAGCCCGTGCATGTGGCGTTAAAAATGGCATAACGTCATTTTCAAGACAACACAAGTCAAGTCAAGTGTCGGAGTTGCCTCACACCCGAGTGTTCCAACAATTTGGTAAAAGAAAGTGATCTGCGCACAGTGACAATAGCGGGCGCTTTGTCATTTTTATTCCGGGGCAATGGACTAATTCAGCGTGTTTGTGGATTTGGTAGACACGCAACACTTCACCAGGTGTTTATGCCTCACTCCCCAACAGATCTGTAAATTTAGTGACAAAAAGTAGACTAAATTTTAGGATTCGCAAAACAGGTTTATTTGATAGGGCATGTGGTCTAACGCGATTTCAGCGTATTAAATCAAGGCGCAAGATAACACATCAGACGCGGATGTGTGTGGTGCACGTCAACGGATTCCGAGTGATCCTTCCCAAATGCACATTATTATTAGATGCTGCTAAGAGTTTGCTGTGTGTGCCTTGTTATTTGACCTCAGGAATAAGAATGCAGCTTACCTTGTCCTCCGGAGGTTTTGTTGTTGCTAGCCGCAGGCCCAGATCCTTGCCTCTGTAGAGAGAAAGCGCAATCATTTGGTTAGCGCATTTTTATTTTATTTTTTTCCCTCAAAAAGTGCACAATAGCTGTAATAAAGCCATGCTCATTCAAACAACATGTTTTGTATTCTCATTGAAGCGAGACATGCCAACAGAGTTGGCATACTTCCTCTCGCCGGAAAAAAACAGCTGAAGATTAAGATCCAAAAATAAGCTATTTATAGCGATGTTAAATCAGGCAATCCTGCAAAATTAAAGTTAAACCAAATTAATATCAATTACATTTGCTAAAATTTATGCAAAAATCTCTAATTAGCTACTTTGATTTCCCTTGCAGAAAATGTAATTGAGGATTTTTACTTTTTATTTTGAAGATAAATAAATAAATAAATAAATAAATTAGTTCTTGGCCAAAAGAGTCCACTGTCTCACCTCTCTACAAAGTTTATTTATTTATTTTTTTTTTGTGTAATTTTACAAACTGTAACTATAGCAGCGCTTATCATTTTTATGTGACTACTGCATCAATACAACACAATATTTTGACGGAACATTCAGTAAACCGTATGCGTGCATGTACTGGATGTCCATGTGCAGTGAATCAATTTTTCTCACAAATTGTCAAGTTCCACTGTAATTTATAGTGCCTAATTTTGCACTAAATGCCCATTTCTTGCCAACGCACATTTTCAATATATTAGTTTTTTTTTACTAGAAAATACCAAGGAAAACGCGTCGTGTGATTGCATTTGTTCTGCAGGCCAAGCACTCCACAGAACAGTATATACCTCATTGCATCACATTCTGTCCTGTTTGCTTCTTTTTCACATCTGCTACTTCTTAAATAATTCAACATCAGTTATCCATCTCTCTCAAGCGATGTCCCTCAGCATGTGTTTACAAACGCTGTGATAGGCCATCTCTCTTCCCGACCATAACTCATAATCAAATTTACCCGGCAACCCACACATTTTTCAACAATATTACAATTGTCATGCAAAATTGACGAAACTGAACCAACAATGCAACTGATTGTGTTATTTGTCAAACAATGAATGATGGGTCAAGTCGAAGAAAGCTTTTCCACACTGAAATTACAGTATCGCTCTACTCATCACCAACATGGACAATCTTCTAGCCCTCCGGCCAGTTGGTTGTCAGCTTGTGTTCCAACAAAACAGTCTGGGTGGGATCTGTGATGACAGAGCACGATCAATACTTCCCCTAGACTCTCATATAAAAGCCTAGGCCCTGGAAAAATGATGACTGAAAACTTTTCATCAGGCAAGAAAAGAAAGGAGGAGTAGCGTGGCAAAGAGGAAGAAGAGTGGCTATTCTCATTCTTCAGTCACATCTGTAGAGGATGATGTTTGTGACAATAATGTTCCCAGACCTTCTAATGCCTTTCAGCCAGAAAGACATTTTCCAAAGTGTGCAAGTATCTGCTTAACATGACTTTGCTGCGTAAAAAGTACATTTTATTTGATTTTTTTAATGAAAACAGGAAGAACCAGTGACCATTTCCCATTTTTGGCTTGATGTTAAAGTTTCTGCCTCGCAACTGGAAGTCATCTGGGGTAAGCTCCAACTCACGAGCAATCCTAATTGAGGGCAAGCGCTATGGAAAAACGATGGATGGATGTTTCAGTTTTATGATTGCTTTCAGATGTGAATAGAGACAGTGGAACGTCTTCATTGACGGTAAAAACTGTTGCATCTTGATTTTCATACCAGTGCAAGCCTCATTTACTTTATTTGAGAATTCGTCAAACCGCAACATACCGTGCTGGGCATTCCGGCGGTCAGAAGGTGTTTTATTTTAGCCCACCCCCAGCACACCTGAAAATTTAGTTGCTGAAAATAGACGAGATCTTACACCCGCTGGGGGCTGGTCTAAGTTGTGGCGTAGGGGGTGAAACGCGATTTTGGTGAATTTGATCAAAATGCAGGCAGAAAGGACGTCCGTGGATATATGTAGTCAATGTCACGAATGATCAGGTTGCACTTGTGATGACCCAGACCAACTTTACCTGACCTTGCAGGTCTACTTGCAGTTTCTTATATACAGCATAATATACGCATTTTGATCTTCTGCATGGACTCTAGAGAGCCACTATCTACTTCTGCAATGTCAAAGAAGTTAAAGGGTGGAGTAAAAATCATTGCATGCACACTTAATAATGGTTGACGCATGGAGACAGTTTGGCCTCCATTAGGCCTTCATTTGGACAAACGTCAAATATGGTCATTTACGATATAAAATAAATCAAGACATTAATTCAAGTGAAACCAGTTTAGAACAGCTGAAAGTAAACAATTCGCCTGTCTGTCTGTCCGTCTTGGTGTGTCTGTCAGTCTATTATTGAGAAAATGTAAGAAAAAAAAATAAAGAAAAGGCAGTCTGGACATAAACATTCATTTTATATAAATTGATGAACCCGGCAATTAATTGAGAAGTGGCATATAGAGTGAAGGCCAATATTATCGAAAATACGATTTGTGTTTAGCACAACAAAATGAAATTATGCGGAACCAATTGACAAACACAAAAGTCACTGAGCATATTGATCCAGCTTGAGGACTGACTTTTAAAAACAAATTCCTTTGTTTATGTTGGTTTTGTTTATCGACGTGTGAGCAGATTGCAGCAGGGTTGTTGCAACTCGGCTGAGCTAGAAGCGATAACTTGAAATCCTTTTGTTTATGATACACATGTTCCATGCACTGAGATGTTGAGGACCTATCACGCTTATCAAGGCAGCAGGGAGGAAGAAACGTTCTGCCTCACCAGCTCTGGGACTGAGCCAAGTGTAAATTGCCATAACAGCGACTTGACGCGCAAGATTACTGAACTGGGAAATACTCTCAACGCTCACACGCGCACACACCCCCCCCCCCCCCCACACACACACACACATATACACAGAATAGCCAAATTTCAGCTTACCTATCAGAAGAATGCACACTCATATAAACACACACCCACACCCACGAAATAAATATGTGGACGTGAAACCAATCAAGTCGAGGAAAAACCTGTAATTACACGGATGAGGGTGATGGAGAGCAGTGAGATTCAACTTGAACCTCTCGTTTATCATGAAAGGCCTCAGAGGGAAATACGGTGCATTGAGGTAATATGCACACACACATGCGCGTATACACAGCATGCGACTGTGGTCGACAGGAGAGCCTGCATGACAACTTGTGCCTCTGGGCTCTCAATTAAAGGGGGAATATAAAACCACACAAATAAAGGAAATAAATGGGCGCGCACACACAAAGGATGAGTCAAGCTGAATTTGGACGAAAAAATGCGCTCTGCATATCGTGTACTGATAACAAACTGCAGTTCAGAGAATATGTGAATATATCTTATCTGACAGTCGGGCATTAATCAGACGATGGCAACAACATCCACATCCTGTTTTATTTGTCTTTTACACTGAACTATTTTTTATCCCTCCTCCTTACTCCACTATTTGTTCCTTTCTTACAATATGTGCAAATGACCTCATTTGTTCGTTTGTTTTTATGTGTTGTTGAGTGCAATGAAGTACAACAGACCATGTTTTCAGTACACTTCAAATAGGAATGCGCATCAAGAGGAATATACTCATGTCTATTGATCAAACATGACCAGTGCAACTTGATTCTGAATAAAACGTAAACAACGAATAGAAGCAGATCAAACAAACTACAGGTACTCCCTAACATGTCCATGTGTCTGTGAGAGGGAGAAATGTATTTGTATAGATTATTATTAAGGGACCAAAAAATACATATCATTGTTTTTACAAATAAATTGTAAAAAAATAAATAAATAAATAAATAAATAAATAATCCAACAAACAATATGATTTTCTAATCATTATATATATATATATATATATATATATATATATATACATATATATATATATATATAAAAATTCCCATAGCAACATAGTGAATACATGTAGGTGTGCTTCAGTCACATATTGCATCATTCACTCTGATGTGTCGCTCACCCGGCTCTAAAAGGTGACATCCAGAGTATGGTGGGTGCACGAAAAGGCGCTGCGTTAAAACTCCCTTCACTCTGCTGCTGCCTCTTAATCTACTCAGAAGCAGCCTGCACATCCTCACCACAGTGGGAGTGAGTCTGTATGCACCCCTTCACTACAAGCACTTTGTGTGTAAAACCTTCAACTCTCATTTATCTGTGTGAGCTGCATTGGCTGTTACATAAAGCATACTGCCATGAAGGCCACAGGGTATCGTGAAACATTGCTAAATCAGTGCTGGATCGATAAATCCACACTGCAAATTTTTTACGTCCTCCTCTATTTGTTAAACTCAAGAAGAGGACCTAGTGTAGGCGAGTTCTTATTGTAGAGCTGAAAGGAGGTGGAACTCATGCAGGTATGAATTCCCCTTACATCTTTATTCTCTAATAGACATTCATACGGCAACAAATTAAGATTGGAATGGTACAGAGAAATGGACTGACAAACGATGAAATTTTAGCTGAACTTACATACTTTAACGATGCACTGTAAAAAGGAGACTTCCTTTGATAAATTACCTGCTGAGTGGTCTAAAATGAGGCATGGGCCAGCTAGTCATTTCTAAGTGGTTCAAGCTGAGAAGAATTATGACAAAATTAGATGTACACCAGGGTACACACATACTGATAGTGCCAAATTTGACTTTTATTTTCACGCATCAGATCAGAGCAATTGTTGGATGGCTCTAAAAAAGTAAATGGAGCCATTATCCTGTTTTTATTTCCCTCACCCCAATCTCCAGTCGTACCTGACAATGCCAAACCTGTTCTTCAATCTTCATCAAATCTATATATGTGAAGTCCGAGCCACAGACTTTATAATTGGAGCATGGAACTATCTTCTAGAGCAACTCTTTCTTCTTTATATTTTCTGATAGTCTGAATGCCCTGCGGCACTGTACTGCCTCTTATAGGTCAATCTTGGTACATTGACAGACACTATTGTAAGCAGAGATACGTCTTGGCTGGACTACTGTAATGTGCATTTTTTGGAGTCAGATAATCCTCCATCAAGCATTTCCAGTTGGTCCAAAATGCTGCCGCTGGCCTCTTGACAGATACTCGTAAGAGGGAGCACATAATTCTTACTTTGACGTCGCTTCACTGGCTCCCTGCACATTTTAGAGTATGGC
The DNA here is from genome assembly GCF_059441095.1 of Idiotropiscis lumnitzeri. Taxonomy (NCBI): domain Eukaryota; kingdom Metazoa; phylum Chordata; class Actinopteri; order Syngnathiformes; family Syngnathidae; genus Idiotropiscis; species Idiotropiscis lumnitzeri. Next base: position 11,307,425 of record NC_142397.1, on the reverse strand, counting down.
GCTTTGTCTACAGCGGTGGTTGCCTTAAAGTGCTTTATAATTACGGTTGAGTTGATTTTGAGGTGAGTTTAGTTATGAGTGTAATGTACCGTGTTCGTCATCTCAAGTCCAGCGCACCATCTTGGATGAGTAAGGACATGTACCGTTTTTCTTTTCCTCACACAACGGTGCCTGTTCAATGAGACAAATACTTGTTTTCCTTTGAATACATCTAATACTAGCTGGAAAACATTTTTTAATTCAGAGCAATTCCTGCAGCGAATCAGGAAAGAGAAGCAGAGAAAACACATTACATCGCCTCGTCAAATTATTTTTTTTCAACATCCCCGTCTGTTACACAACTTAATGAGCCTTGAAATTGACGAGATTACATTTTATGGTGTTTCTTTCATTAGTGCAAGCTTTGCTAGTGTCTGGGGATTAGTTTCCTCTATTTGGGATTGTGGTGTTGTTGGGACCTAACAAAGCAGAAGGCGAGGGAGAGATGAAGTTCTTCATGGTCACGAATCAGGATGGCTTCAGGTTCAATCAGGCAGTCAATTTACAGAAGCCCGTTACCGTGATTCACACTGAGACACTTTTAATCGTGAGGTCATTCGCTCAGTTTGTATTTAAGGAGCAATAAAACCAATCTGTGGAAAAGCGCTACACATGATTGTTTGGAGTGATTAAAGGAATAGGTCAACCTTCTGGCTGAAGTCAACTTAGAAGTGGAAACTCCAGTCAATAGTTCACCCTAAACAGCATTATACATCGTGTTTGCTTGCCTCATTGTAGATTGTAGCATGTTTTTTTTTTTTTTTTGTATTGTATCACTCATTGCTCTTGTGCCTTTGAAATAATACGTGGCCATACCATACTTTACCATGTTGGCCCTTGAAAACTCAAATATTTAATAAGGTTCACCTGGCAATCCCCCGCTGCATCCAACTTAAATCTCATCATATTTGTCTTATTAAGGTGGGATCTGCTGTTGTCACGCTATCTGGCGAATAGTAACGTTAATGAGACTTCTCACCACCAGCTCTGGCTCCCCAAGGTGGCCTCTTTCCAACAGCCACAAATATGATCACTTTTCTCTTCCTTCTTTTATTTCTTTTCTTTCCACGGCACATGAACGCAACGGCAAGTGCGAGATTACAGCTCTGCTGTTGCCATGACAACAGCTTGAGGTGGACGCGCACTGGTTATGCGATGATGCTGTTTATATGTCAAAATTGTACATTACAGACAACATTTTAACAAAATGGGGTGGGGGTTTAAATATGCATTTTGTTGCAGTTCTGCCAAAAAGATTATGTTCTTACGATGTCCACAAAAAAAATTCTCATGTACTCACTTCCTGTTTGTAAGAAGATGAGAGAATTAAAGAATCAATGGGCGGCGAAAGCTTCTTAGTTGGTTAATCTGCAATATCTGATTCATAAGCAATGTTGGCATCAAGCAATGATAGATGTTTTGGCTTCAGCTACTCCATCTGGATCAGCGATGTTGACCCTTTTGTGCGGCTCCGCCTGTTGGCAGTTGAACTCAGCTACATGCTGCCATCTCGTTCCAGGCGGACATCAGCTGTGAGTAGATCCACGTGACATCATGCTATGTAACAATGCGACCCAGATTTCGCTCCCGTCTGCTTTTGTGGGCCAAGCGGCAAGAGAGACCAGGAATGAACTGCAAGGAGCAAGGTGTTCAAATTAAGAGACTATAATTATGAGCAGTGAGGATGAATCTGTCCTCTGCCTGTCCTTCCACACCCGAGATGACCCTGCATCCTTCTCAGAGAAGAAGCGATGCTCCTGAATTGGGAATTCACCATAAATAACACGATTCATAGTGTGTATTTTGACATAATAGATCAGTGAATGTGCAAATAAATGAAATGGACTATATTTCAACAGCGTGACTTGGCAGCTTCCCAAACACATCCAATAGCTTGAAAAAGAAGCAGTAAACCATAATCATTCATGTTCAAGTCTTTTCCTGAACATTTCTTTGCTCAAACTAGGCTGTGAGGCTGTGTCATAAGACCAATTCCTCAAAAGCTGCAAAGAACTGCAACTGTCAAGTCATGTAGAGGTCAAGCTGGGCCTAAGCAGATGAGAGAGGCTCGAGACAGGAATGCTTTGAGCAGAAGAACAACAATGACAGCAAATATCTGCTTGACACGGGAGTCTCGCAGAATTAATGAAGATAACACGACTCTTTCCAATAGATTTTGTCAAGGAGTGTTTCAAGTCTGCCACATTCTAGTAGTTTGGGGAATTTGATTCAGTATCCATTAATAGCCACAGATTAAAAGAACTGCTGGTAAATCAACCTGAGAATTTTGCTCCAGGGAAAAGGGCTCCTAATTACTGAATGTGTGAGCTAAAATGACGATTCAATTTCCACCAATCTGGAAAAGTTTAAATCAACTGACGGGAAAGTCTCCTTCCGCTAACTGATATTTTTCAGGAAAAAGAAAAATATTGGCATCACAATTAAAAAAAAAAAAAAAAAGAACAAACCCCACCTCTTAATTTTCTACAGTAAAACTTTTCCAAAATGTCTCAATAACTAAAATGTTAGTATTAATTATCATTATTTTAATTTAAATCAAACAAAAAAATCTAAATAAAAGGAGCAGAGAAGGACAGTCACAAAACAAATAAAAAAAATCGTTTCTGTCTGAAAACAAAAGTCTCTGCGGGAAACACGAAAGTGTCCAAACCTGATGACTTATATATGGCTTTAAAATTAGAAATGATCCTTTTGAGGGACAAATTTTTGTAACTCGGTTCATGTATGCCAAAATTGCCATTCGTTTGATGAATCTGATTAGAGACGAATTTCTTAGTCAGGTTTCGTTTCAGTCTTTATACTGAAAATGGGTCTTTGTGTTGTTAACTATTTTGTAAGTTCAGTTAAATCCAAATTTTTATATTTAAAAAAAAAGGTAAAACATCCATTGGAGGCTGAGAGCCATGGACATTCCGGCAATTCCTAAAGACCGTCGTCCTTCATGTTCAACGGATTTTTCAAGCTCAATGAGAAAAAAAAAAGTTGTTCATGACTTGAATGTTCACGTTCAAGTAAAAAAAAAAAAAAAGAACAGCAAAAATCCTTTTTGTAGATTATAACATTATGTAGATGGTATACAATGCCATATTTGCCCTTTGAGGCCCACTTTGCCAACAAGTATGTGGTGAGCAGGAGGAGCTTTGTTTTATGTTCCTGTGTGGGTGTATGTGCTCTTTGTCTAATGACTTTGTTTCCCCTTGCCATACAATTAGCCTCAAAGAGCCCGTAATTGTTATTACCCTGTAAGCCCCACCCTGCTCCTACTCGGCCACCCAATCAGTTGTGAGCCTGGGCTTGGGTTTCTGTTTGTGCGATCAGAATTGTGAACATTCACAATTCTGACTAAGATACCACAGCAGATTTTTTTTTTTACAAATAGCTATTTACCATTAGTTCATTGTGTACATACACACACACACGCGCACACCCCCACGAGAAAACAATGCTTTTAACAAAAAATATTTATATCATCACAGCAGCCGCCACACTCTGAGGAGGTCTTAGAAAAACATTCCCTATATGTATGTTGGCCACAAAAATCCCGAAGACGAATCTTTCTCCAGCTTACATCATGAAATCTCTTTTTCTGTGCATTAAAGTTACTCTTATGTAACCAAATTTACTGTGAGCCTTAAGAAGGGAAAGGTTGCACATAATTATTCAACCTAATCTTCTGATTTACTGGAGCAGAGTTGGTGACGACTGAAGGTATGGAAATGCTTCCGCTGACATCTTTCCACTTGTTCTCACGTTCAAACCCTCTTAGGCTCAAACCTGTTTCTGCAACCTTCCTACTTATTAGCTTGCCCTGCAGTCCCCCGCAGTCTCTGTAGTGCTATTTTCAGCCTCCAATCTCTGGGGTGTGATGCTGTAATGATTTTGTGGTGGGTAAATCTGCAGCATGCCGCAGCAATGTCGCTTCGCTAATTCAGCCGCTTGCAGCCTCTTCAACTTGTAAGGTATATGACGGAAACATGTACACGGGCTGCTCTGTTGCCGAGCCGGATGAGATGTGTGATTTACATATGTGCTGTATGCACAGTCAGCAAAAGCGTTTTTCACTTGAAACGATTTAATAGTAATATTCAACTGAATTGTGGAACAATCATGCTTTTTTATTGCCAATTTGGTACTATCATCTCTCCAGATCAATGGTTGCCTGCTTGCTGCTTCATTTCTCAGCTACTACAAGGGGAAGCACTCCCATAGCACTTCACCTGAGTAACAGGCTTAATAGAGATGCCTATTTATTTTATTGATTCAATATATATTGCGGATTCCCTGTGCAAGTTGCAGTCCAAGCCGCCCTGGAACGGCATCTGGCACATAGCCCCGACCCCCACCTTCTGCGTTTGCTAATATATGGCTCCATAATAGTAATCAGACTCAGATGCATTATAAAAAACACCCCGGTCACTTAAGCACCCAGTGTGTAATAGCAGCAGTTTCAGTGATGCACAACTCTGCAAGTGAGTTTGTCATTGTCATTCATATCTTCTTTGCTGTGTTGGCTGATTGCATGATTGGTAATTAGACTCAGTCTGATGGGAGTCAGTGATGATAAACACCAGTGCGTTAATACAAACTGTTTCCATCCATGCATCCATCTTCTGTACCGCTTCTCCTCACTAGGGTCGCGGGTACAGACTGTTTAGTAATGGAAAATGGGAGATGCAAGCCTTACAGCAAAGTGTATGCATAGCAACATTAGATGTGGATTTAAAAAACGTTAAGTAGCTTGACATGTGGGCTCGGGATGCATATTAAAAAGAAACGAAGAGCATTAAAATGCAATATTAAAAAAATGCATCAAGTCTCATCATCTCACTCAAAAATCTACAGACCACCAAATATGCTATACAAGAATGTCTCGCTCAAATCGAATTGAGTCCGCACATTTGATTCATTAATTGGACACCATGAATGGCAAAAGTCCACTAAATAGCAACTGAAGAAGCACAAAAAAAGTGCTTTTAAAAAGTCAACCAGACTCTCCGGGACGGATCCATCTGCATTTACAGTGGCAAATGAAAACAAGCATCAACGTAGGAGGCCGCGACACAACAGAATGACACAATCCACAAAAGTCCGCTAATCCTGCAGAACACGCTCTAAAGCTGCTTAGCATCTGAACATAGTGACACATCAGTTCCTCTTGGGGCTTTGCCAGTCAACAGAAAAAAGGGTGGACTTATCTTGTGGCATCCACGGCGGCATAAATGCAGATTTCCACCCTCAGATACATTTGGTGGATTAAACGCTTCATGGCGCTAATGATGAAAGCTACAATTGTCACTTATTAATGGGGTGGAGAATTGCTTCAACTTAAAGATGAGAAGCGGGGAAAACAATGGGATGACTCATGCTCTCAATGAACACATGTTGGATAATGAACCAAAGCCACCTGTGTTGTCTCACTCCTGCATTATTAGCGCATTGTTGCCTAAAAAAACTCTGAGGCAGGTACTTTTTATTAGTGTCTCATAAGGATGTGCTTTTTGCCTCATTTGTGGCCACTTTCAAAAGTAATGACCTCCTTTTTACATCCCGTCGAAAATATTTCAGTCCAATTACTTAGGGAAGTCTCAGCAACTGCTTAAAGTAAAATAAATAGCTTTTTCTCTCAAATTTACAATTCCTGTCTATGTTGAAATTGGGCCAGAACAAAACAAACACAAGGCTGATTCTAAATAGTCGTGACGCTTAACATCATCATTAAAAAGTCTCCAGTCAGTCCAGGAAAAAAAAGTGCAACAAGGCGGCTCTGTTATTAGCATGGATGCAAAAGTAAAATGTTTAGCAAAACGTTAATATAATTTGACCTGTACATTATGATTATTGATTGTTCTCTCCCCACAATCACTGGTGACCGTAAAGTTAAAAACTTCAAAAACTTGCAGTAGGTTTTGAAGTCAGTTTTCATTGCAGTGCAATGTGAACAAAGCATAATTTACAAACTCTAATTTATTCAATTTTATTTCCAGTTACGTTATTTTAAGTAACATATTTTATAGTGGAAGCTCTTGATGAGTGCAACAATGTTATTATGATGTCTAGTAACAGTGTCAGTAGCTTAACCTCTTGTCTGTGCAGAGGGCGAAAAGGGATTAAAACATCCCAGTCAGCCATTTTCCACTATCTGGAGCAACTGACATTTTTTTCTGTTGTCAGCTTGTTCATTTCTCTTTGACATGCACACGCTGACAGGAGCTTTAGGGACTTCTTCTGGTGGATTTTTAATCTTTTTTGAAGTTGTTGACGTGCTTCTCTGGTAGAAGACAGAAACGGTGGGGGGGTGGGGCGATGGGGGTTGTGTCGAGAGCGAGAAAGTGGAGTATAATTAAGAAGTAAAGATGGAATGCACCTTTGGGGTATTGGGAAAATGAAGATCTGGACACCATATTAAGCACAACAGCAAAATTTAGTAATCCTTCGCCACTTCGCGCTTCACTTTCCGCGGCTAAATATTGAAACTATATAAAAATGTGAACATCGGGTAGACATTTCTGGAAGTTGGACTTTGGTTCGGACCTTTTAATTGGAAGAAATCTTCGTCGTGGACCTGTGTGACTTTTAATTGAATACCTCTGCTCTAGATAGTTCAAATGTTCTCGCTCGTGCGTGTGTGCAGAAGATTGTTTGTCAGAGTGTAGACATGCGACCAGTTCAGGGTACCCTGCCTCTTGACCAAAGTCAGCAGAAAAATGCTGCCTCTCACCCGCGAGGCTCGTGAGTATAGATGATGGATGGACAAACCAATACGATGCAACTGATCCAATCCAAAATATTGACAAGTTTAAACTGAAAAGAATCAAGAATGGGTGTAAAAACCCTCAAATAAATACTTTGTTGAATCATATTTGATTTTTCTGTTTCATTATCGCATAATTTATCAATTATTCTTGCAAGTCCAAAACAAAGTCCTCCGGTATAGGTGCCAGTTCCCCTTGGCCTAAATGAGGACGTGCAGTATAGAATAGAGTGTAGCGAATGTTGCTCCTGGTGAATTTATGAAGCAGAGCTGCCCGGGCCAGAGAGGCTGGCGGTGACTCATTCATTTACAACTACTTCTTATTCTTTCTGGTCATGTTTGGAGACTAAACATATTTCAGACATTCACTCAGCATCATTGCGGTGACTAACCTAATCATCTCATACTCACCTCATCCTGCTTCTATTCACACTACAGCCATTCGAATGTAACACCTTTATTAATCAACAGGAAGTGACAGCGTCTCTTTACTTTATTTACATATCAACGACAAATCAAAGGCTCACAATTTTGCTGCGAGTGAAAAGGATTCTATTATTCAAACAGCTCCTGTTTTGTGTGTGCGTGTACGTGCATGTAGGAGGGTGTGTGTGTGTGTGTGTGTACACCCAGTATGAATGTTTTATTAAGCCGCCCAGCAAACAATTTGTTACAAACAGCTTGCGGCAAAGTGTGCTGATGTCTACATTTGCAATTTGAGGTAATGACACACATACATTCTCAGAGTTGTGCACCATAAGTAAAACTGTCATTCTGAAGCTTGCTATCAGCGTTACAACAGTCTTCCCCTAACCCGACCTTTCTTTTTGCACAAACAAACAAAAAAAAAATCCATGAGGTTACAAAATTCTCCACCAAAAATAATTTCTACATGAGTAAAATCTGCAAAATTGATGCCAAAGCATTTTTCTGGTGCAAGCTTCACTTTACTGTATTCTTTCAATCAAAACCCCCCAGAACATTTTCTTGTAATGTTAGACTATAATCAGTGACGCCTCTTTTCTGCAGTGGGTAGCAGGCGTCTGGCTCTTTGGCTGAAATGAGGGATAACATACCAAAAGCAAAGTTTGGATTTTGGCAGTCGTTTTGATGAACCGGATGCTATTTTTGTCGACAGGCACATGTGCACTTTGCGTACAAACTGCCACATTTTCATTTTGGTACTGGGGCAAGTCTAGTTCACCGTGTTGGGGAATTTGACAGACCGCGCAACGCCTCGCTGGGTGTTCTGGCAGACTGAGAGCGTTTTCTTTTTAACACCCCTGCTAATTGGTTGACAAAAGTAGACTAGAATTTCTAAATTGTGTTGCAGGTGGTGTAACGGGATTTTGGTGGATTTGATCCAGGTGCAGGCAGACACATCCACTTGATATGTGTGCTGCATGTCATTGTAGTTCATTCAGAAATATGACATTAGTGTTCAAAGAACCCTCCGAATTATTATAGAAATTAATTCATTGAATGCATTAGAAGGATTGTTATTCTTATCATCTTTAATATATTTTTAAAAGCACCCTCCTGACCGCGGTGTGTGTGTGTGTGATGGAAGGGTTGATCTACACAGACACACGAGCGGGGGTGGAAGGCGGTCTCCAGGTTCCCACTTAATATCATCGGCTAGTGGAGAGCTTCTCACTCTTCTTTATCAACACACTTTGCGCGTGCCAATCTCCTGCATGGACACCAGAGAGTCTGTTATGCTTCCGCCATGTAAGCTGCATGCCTCACATGCACTGAATTGAAAGGGAATGAGGAGAGAAGCATCGACACTGTTCACACCCACAATGGCGCAACTCCCAGTTTTAACGACGCTTGTCTACGAAAATACCAAAAACACAAAACTCAACCGATTCCTAGAGTTAGACGACACTTTGCGCTGGACTTGCGCCGGGCAGCAAAATAAGGCCCATGATATCAACGTCATATTTCAATGTTGGTGTTGTATTGCATAGATCAATGATGTCTCGAGAATGGATGCAGCTCAACTTCCCATGGCTGCCGTTGTGCTGTTCTTGTTTAGACAGCAAATTAGATGATTTGGAATTAATGTCAACTCAGCTGGTTGTATCCAACCACATAGTTCACTCCATTTTGCCTCAATTGCTCCAACACACAATTTATCAATGATTAATCCTACATATTTGTCAGTATTTTCAATGATCAATGATCAATCAATTGACTAAGTAGTTATTGTCCTTTTCTGTTTGTATTGGTACTTCCTCTTACAGCGTTGTTAAAAACTGAGCATCATTATCTTTGCAGTCATTTATTTGCTGGAGTTTTTGTATTGATATCCATGAAATTGAACCGATGTAGCTAATGACATCTTTAATATTGTGTAGGATCATTTTGCAGTAATTCCCGTACACAAACAAGCCTATTCCCTCAACTACAGCTCCATTAAAAAAAAAAAAAAAAATTCCATGATGTTGTTGAAGGTTATGCTGTGTGCAAGAGAGACACACCCATCCCCTGATGCGTTCACAGTCAACATTTTCACGCAACACTAGAATACACAGCAACAGCGCAAGATGTTCTCAAATGTCCATTAAGGAAAAATCCAAGTACACTCTGTTTCGTGTCATATTGAATGAGAGCAGGTGCTTGACAGGAACCCAATTATAACTCCCTGTAGAATGGTGATGTGAGTCTAACAATCAATTAATTAATTTTATTATTTCAACATTGACAACTTCGTCTGGTGGACGTCTTATGCCATTTTGTGAGAATGCATTTCAAAGTAATGGTCATAATAAAACCAGTCAAAAGGCAGCAACCATTGTGTTTAAGTCTCTTTGAATTCTCATGTCCAGGAATTCAAACAAAAAATGACAAATTGTGTATCATTGTCATTTGGTACACGTTCACCCAGTTCTACACTTTCTGACCAAACACACTATAATTCAACTTGCAAATAGTTGCAGAATTTCCAAAACTCCCCACATTGTATCACTTTTTTGTGTCCAACTGTCATCTCTGTTGACGATGGGTACAAGAAGCAGCCAAGTTGCGTGCCTAAGTCAACCTGAGGGGAACACACGCGAATGATGCGCCCTATTTCATATTCCAGATGTGAATGAAACATCGTTGAAAGTGACATCACATGACAGCAACGAGTCGACAATCGCAGCGGAAACGCTCAATAATCGTCGCCAATGATGTTTCCTTCCCGTGCGCATTACCGCAACCACCGCGCGTAATAACCAGTGAAAAAGGCGTCAAATATTCTTACCTCGCTCATGGTGCACGTTTGGGTGGAGGTTGGCAGCTCTTTAAACACGGTTGGTTTCGTAGCGACTGGCACGTCGCGCGCACGGAAGCTTTTATAAAGTCCTCAAGCCGACTCCTCCGTGTCATCACGTCACGGATAAACCAATCGCAGCGCCGTGGGCGAGCGGGTCTCCCCAAAGTTCCCACCCAACTCCTTCAACTCTCCATCATGTGGTCGTGGTGGAAGCCCCCCTGCCGCGGTGATTAGCCTAAGGGGGAGGCACATATTCATGAATCAGTTGGAAATATTTCATGATAACATTTTCACGCCCACGGCTCTTATTTGGAGCAACGTTTCATTTGCCCTCCATTTGTAACAGTCAGTGCAGAACTGTTATTAAGATACACATTTGTCTTTCAGTTTAATCGAATCAGAGACAAAAGCAGAGTAAGCTGTATCAAGTATGATGCTTTTAAAAAGGCAAATGTTTAGTTTTGGGTGAGGGGTAAACGTTGAACAATCAGTGTGATGTTATGGTGATTTTGCGATTTTATCCGAGTGGTGGCAGTTCACTCTTTTTTTCTAATCCGAAGCACTATTTACGAAGTTCGCATATTTGTTCCATAAATTTGTATTAATTTATGCCCAGCAGTTTATTATCTTCTGGGCTGCACTCCTTCCAGTGGTGGATGAGGATGTTGGATTTTTTTATTTTTTGTTCATTCATATTTCAGTCTCTAGATCACAGGTGTCAAATGCACGACCCGGGAGCCAAATCTGGCCCGCGACATCATTTTATGTGGCCCGCTCAGGGCAAATCATGTGCATCCACTTCCACTTTTAACAACATTGAGATATGATGAATTGTCATTTATTTGTTACCAACCCTCCCCTTTTAAAATAAATTGAAAAATTGTTGAACAAAAAATTACTGGTTTCTAATTTAAAAACTAGCTTTCCATCAATTTTTTGTGTGTATGTGATAACGCAAGGTAATCATGCATTTATATGGGTTCACAGTCATAACAGCCCTCTGAGGCAAACCATAACTACGATGCGGCGGGCCATTTAATTATTATTGGATGAATCTTCTGATTTATTTTGTATTACACCATGTTCCATCCCATTGAGAAATATAAACAAATTGGTCCCCACTATCTAAACCAAGATGACGATAGGAGAACACGACCACTGGTGCGGAGGTGACTCGTACTGCAGGCCCAGTGACATCCCAATGGCGTTTTGATGGATGGCGGAAGTTGATTAGAAGTGAGGCCCAACATCTTCGACAGGACCAGCATGTCCCTGACTAACTGTCAGTGCATCTGACAAGCTGGATTTGCTCCCAAATAAGCTTTGGGCTCTACCTTCTACAGAAATATTCTTCCAAATTCTTCTCCAGAGATAGTTGAAAGGACTGAAGTTGTTTATTCTTTGCCAAATGTAACAGATGGTGCCAGAGTGTCTATAGTCACCAATGCACAGTACATTCTGGCACTTGGAATAAGATATTGTAAAATGAAGTGAAAATGTCCCTCACAGTTCACACATCATGCATATACGCTAACTGCAGAGATGCCCTGCATCAAACGTGAGGAGACTGTGAAATTATCCTTAAATCGTTGAATTCTACTGTACAGATCCGCGACCTCTGAAATGTTGTTTTAAAATGTGATGACGGAATTGAAGAGAAGAGTGAAACGTTCACGATTAAAAAAAGAATATCCATGTATGTAACCATGCCAATATGTGCCCGGCAACATAAGCAGACCTTGTGTAACTGTAACAGCAGCCAACAGAGGACAAGAAATCGAGACATGCAAAGAGAAAAAAAAGAAGTATTGATTTTGTCTTCGGGGAGGCAAACTGAAATATTTCAAAACAAGCAGCAAGTGGATTAACGTTTTGGGAAACTGTGTAGACAGTCCCGCAGGAGACTGTGAACATCGCCATGAGGCAGGTCTCAGCACAGGATCGTATAGTGTGCCAAGTGGTTCATGCGAAGACACAAGAGGGGGCACTTCAAGGGAAAAGCACACAAGCGTTTCTTTCTACTCTACCTGGTAACTGCCTGATTAAAATAGCTACGTGAACAAAACACACACTGCTTATACAGAAGAGGGAAGAAATGCAGATCTGCGTCTCTAATGTGGTGGGAAATGTATCATTAATCTGATTATTTCTTGCAGGAATCGTTTCACTGAAATACGCTCTGTGGTAAACAAAGACTTCCCACTTAATGTCTCTTCTTTTTCAATGTAGCCAGGTAAAAAAAATATCAGGTGAGATCATTTGAGGACATTATGGAACAACCCATAAAAGGAACAGAAGTCATTCATTCTGTCTCAATAATAACATTTACAAACTGAAGCAGGGATGGGCAAACTTTTTGATTGGCGGGCCTCAATGGGTTCTAAAATTTGACAGAGGGGCCGGACCAGGAGCAGATGGGTGGAGTGGTAACATCACCTCTTAAAAATACATTTAATTTTAATTTAAAGTAAACAAAAGCGTTACAAAAATATATTTGCCTTTGAAAAAACACAGTATTTAGAAAATAAAACATTAACTAGGTTTATTCATTTAATTTTTTTCAAGTTCGGTGGGCCGGATTAAAAGGTTTAACGGGCTGCATGTGGCCCCCGGGCGGTAGTTTGCCCACGCCTGAGCTAAGATCGTAGGTCGCTGAACAGCCAGCATAAGATTTTCGCCTCCTGTCACCCACAGATTTATTATTCAAACACCATATTAACAATGAAAATAACTAAACCAGTCAGCGGGACTAAAAGTGGGTTTTCATGTTGCCTTCATAAAGTTCACTTGTTCTCTTTTTATAACAAGTGAAATGAAAAAAAACAAAAACTTTGCTATGAATCTATTTATTTTTTACTGTGTGACTGCTAAACATGAGATGTGTTAATCTCATTCCCCTAAGAGACTTTTCAAAATATAATATGAAAATGGTTCACTTGTTTTTACACGTGTGTGATAGTTAAGCATGGAAAATGCTGAAATGTACAGTTATTAAATGTTTAATGATGATTTGGAGTTTCCATTTTCCCACAGGAACAAATTATGGTTGACCTGTATTTTTTTTCCCCAACTCTGTCAGTTTAATACTTTTATGCAATCCAATTTAAATTTCACAACAAGCGGTTGAATAGTCTTATGTGAAGATGTATTCCTGCCATACTAGTTGCTGCGCCCATGTTTTATTTAAAATGTCTTAGAGTCAGTATTTAAATATTTAATGACCTCACGATACATGTTTTTAATGACTGGTCATGGCAAAAAGTCTTACACCAAGTACTATGTGTGTAAATTGAAAAGTGTGTTCATAATGAGCACATAATATGCACAGTCAATCCAAAGCGTGTTCTGTACGGGGTGAAGCAACATTAACATTTAAGAACGCACACTTTCCGTGAACAAACAGCACTACAGTCCACAATGCTGCCTGGTGCACACACATTTGTGCACTTCTATCTGCTCATGTTCCCTACAGTGCACATTATTCTTTATACTCAGCTCCTGTCACCCAGGCCGTTGCACACTGACATTAAATCTGCATCATTCTCAGCAAATCTCTGTGTAATTATGGTTATAAGTGATGTTAAGGGCTTTGGAGTGCCTTAAAATTCAGACTAATCTGAGCTGAGATGCATGGAAACACTAATTCTTTTCAAAGGATTGACTGTAACCTCTGCTGGATGGTTTGAAAATTAGCAAGGACAGTGCAGGTCTATCTATCGTGTATGATATAATGCATATAGGATGATAGATAATGTTGATATCAATATTACAGCAGTTGTAGCAGCAAAACAATATTTTGAAGTTGGTGGAATTTGATGCATAACAGTTGGAACAGAAAAAAAAAGTGAAAATCGTAGTAGCCGACCACATATAAATCGGTTAATAGTGCTGCAATGCTTTGCATTGGTAAATGAACTATGGGTCATATTCACTAACAAAAATATATAAGGGTCAGTGGGATTTAATTTGATCAATAGCGGTAAATGATTTAAAATTTTAAAGAAAATTTCCCAACAGAAGTGAAGTCAGCCCCAATGTAAATGCTTTTAAAGCGAGCTTAAAAAAATGATACGTACTCCATTTCACACTTATTTTTTATCGACTCCTGTTCATGATAATTTTGTGATGCTCAGGAGGCAGTCAGAGATTCTAGCAACTTTATTACACACAAGCAAACGTACAGTCTTACAGTCACTGTTTCACACACTGGCATGGTCACAATGCCACATCAAAACCCCAAACTATCACCCCATATCAACTGAAAAGAATAAAGGCAAACAATAGAACAACGAAAACAAGGAGCAAGGAAATATAACCAACATAAAACATGTATTTCTCACACCATTCCTATCACCAGTGCTGCAAAGCATGCTGGGAGTGTCTCGCACTTCCAGTGACATTACCATATTATTAGAAAGAGATGCAGAAGTTCAGACACTTTCACAAATTCATACGTGACTAAAAAAAAAATATATACATTTTTTTGCTGTCCTCTTGTGCGAATGAATGTAATTTGGCTGCCTCATCCAGTCCATCTGGTGTATTGCAACAACATAATGAAGCTCTCTCTCCAGTGACCATGTTAAAGACAGCTAGAGTGACTAAGACAGACCATTTCTAAAGAACCCCACCCCCCCTCCAAAAAAAAAAAAAAAAAGGAACTCTGAAGACACCAACTCGTGAATCTTTATTTGGGACACATAATGGAAAATACATTTTGGTATTAAAAGTTTGAAAAACCGTAGCTTATGCCTTTTACCCCAATAATAATATAATATGAATCTTATCTACATGTGAGGCATCCAAAAGTACACCTGGACCTCACACCCCACAGTCAATCAGCAATGAAAGACTTAAATAAAATAAAATAAAAGAAATTCAGTATCAGTATGTCCTCATTGTAAATATAATAATGCTGATAACAAAAAAAAGAAAAAAAAAATTCTAGCAGTTAAAATTGTGAATTCGACAGCATTGATTGCCAAAGAGCATCACAGAAAGGCAAAGTGAGCGTGTATTTGCATGTAAATTGGGACAACCTCATCCCCATCACACACACAAAATGGATTCCCTC
The DNA here is from genome assembly GCF_059441095.1 of Idiotropiscis lumnitzeri. Classification (NCBI taxonomy): domain Eukaryota; kingdom Metazoa; phylum Chordata; class Actinopteri; order Syngnathiformes; family Syngnathidae; genus Idiotropiscis; species Idiotropiscis lumnitzeri. The sequence continues at coordinate 11,292,275 of NC_142397.1, read as the reverse complement.
CGCCACAACAAAACAATAAAAGGGCTTTCATCCCACGACTAAATAATCCCAACAGTTTAATTAACAGATTGTAATATAGAATGCATGCACCACTCTTGGTTCTTCTCCAGCAAGGATGTCATATGATCAAAATGAATGGATAAGGATGAGAAGTGCGTCACATTAATTTCGCCCATAAATCCTCCCGCATGTATTGTATTAATGCTGGACTGGTTTCGTATTCTAGACAGTCAACACGTGCTTTAATCATTGAAGTGATTCAGAGTGCAGAGTTTCGGCATGTCTTTGATACAAGTGCCAGAATAAAGCAACAAGCTTCAGAGTCGAGTCGGCTTCATTTCCCTTCATATCAGGTACTGTAGCTCATTTTGCAAGCCTCCGAGCATTTTATAGCTCAATTGAACATTTCTCATCTTCACGCGTTTGATTAAAGTACAACCATGCAGCGCTCACCACAGGCCCATTCCGAATGCTGCTTTTACAATTCAGTGTTTTTTTTTTTGGTTTTTTTTTAAAGTCTGCTGCTTTGGTTGAAATACTGCAAATGAATGAGCGAGAAAATGCTTTGATGATACACTGATTGTGGAAGCAATAATATGCTTGTTTGCAAGTCGGGAAAATATGTTCCGCAATCATGCTGTAAGAATGGTAACATAAAATTAGTAAATGCAGCACGGTGGCCAAGTCGTCTGTACTCCAAAGTTCTGTTTCGCAGCTCGGGTTCAATTAGGGTTCCCAACTAGGTTTTAAAACACCATTCGAGTTCCAAGCTAGGGTTTTAAAATTCACAGAGGGTTCCCAACTAGAGTTTTGCAGCACAGTTAAAGTTCCTAGCTAGGGTTTTAAAACACTGTTAGGATTCCCACCTAAGATCGAACCTGAAAACTATGAGACAGACGTGCTAACCAGTCATTCATTGCTTTGCCACTTCATTAGCAGTCTCTTCATTTTAATTTATTCATATATTTGTATTCTGAGTTGAGAATGTTGCCTAAATAGTTAGTAAACAGAACAATTTCTAAGCCTCTTTTGTCTCCAAATCTAAATACATTAGACCAGCATCCCAAAATCAATTGCATTCAACAATGGAGGTGACCCCGTATTTCCACTTTACAAGTACTAAGGTGGAGGGTCAGATCTTGCAGACGTTCTGCATTTAATCTTCTCCCACATGTAATCACCAGTGGAGCGGCAGAAACATAATGAAATCACACACTGGGACAAGCTGACAGCTCCGCCTGCCTGTGATCATCTTCATCAAGATCCACTGTCAGTGAAAGCCCCCCTCCATTTGGACTCCCTCCTTTTTTTGCTTGGTGTCATCCCAAACTTCTTGCTAATGTCACACACCTCATCATAGCTCTTCTCTGCAGTATCCCAGGGATACGCTGTCTGTTGTAGATATGCAGTCCAACAGCACAATATATAAACAGCCATAAAGCAGAACACCGACATCCCAATAATACTGAAATTGTTAAATGAATAGCACTTGATGCTTATCTTTATGGATTTTCGTCTGATGGATGCTGGGCGGGGAGGGAAATAAAATGCTAAGTGCTCCGAGTTAACAGTCAAGGCATGATCAGATACAATTACATTTTAGATAAGAAACCGAAAAAATTAGGATATCTCAATAAGATAAGATTGACCCTGCTAAATGGTCCGACAGTGCATACATTAAAGATGCAGTCCGGCCAACTAGTCTCCATGAAGCAATTTCTGATGAGAAAAATGTTTGAAAAATGACACTGGTCAGTATTTATTGTAAACACCAGGCCGCTTGTTGCTAAGCAAAATCCGTACGTCAAAATCAACTGTGGCCCTAAATCTCACTGAAATATTAACTTATTGAATGAACACAGCTGATAGAAATAAGAAGTTAAATGAACCCAGTGAGTGACCTCAATTATTTTGAGTCTTCCCATCATTGAAAGTATGATTCCTGATTTCAGCAGTAATAACTCAACTATTGTTAAATTGATTTTGGCTGCTATCAACAACAGTCTGTAGTCATGTCCCAGTATGTTTGAAATGTAGTCACCAAACATTTCAAACATACTGGGGTGCAGCCCCTGCTCAAGAAACCTGGGCTTGATCACGGTGTGCCGTTTAATTTTAGATCCCTTCCCAAATTGCCTTTTATTTCAACAATTCTGTAAAACGTGATGCACACACAGATGCACGATCAGGGGTGCAAGGCCGTTTCCAATTGCCCATATTACAGACACGGCCTACATCATCCGCAAGGGGAGATCCTGCAGTTTACCTCCCAAAGTCATACAGGGACTCCAGCAAGTCTATTTCTGTTTCCGCAATGTTAAGCAAGCTGTACTCAGGCGTGTCCTGACTTTGATACAAATGAGGGTTGGCCCTAGGATCGGCCATCGGTCAAGACACTCAAGGAATAAAGAACTACAGCACACTTCATGTGCTATAATTCTTTATTCTTTGAGTGTCTAGACCCAAGAATTCCAGAGACCTTTTATGGAGATGCCTAGGAACTATTTTAAACAATGAAAAGCATAATGTGAGTCCTTTAAGAAATGATACGTCAATTTACTCTGTGTTTGAGATTGATTGCTGACAAGGAACGATTCAAGACATGATGATAATAAAAAAAAAACAACAACAAAAATGAACACTTGTGGTATAATGTAATGAAACTGAGGAAAACTACGAGGCCACACACACTATCACCATTTTTAACCGTGTTCCATGCAGTAGCAGACAAGTCAAGACAATTCACATCATGTCTCCTCCGCAACCCACACGCAGGCTAATTAGCAAGAACGATGCCAGTCGACGGGAAGTGATGATCTTCTGTCTTGATGTCTCACACCAGATTATTGTCTTCCAGTCAAAGACAGACAGCAATGAATGAAGTGGCGTCAATCAGCCTGATTCGCTCTGAGTGAAATTAGTGCTCTTAGCCTAAAAGGAGAGGTTTGGATTCACTTCGTCATGCTTCTCGAGGCTCCTGGTCAATGCCACTTGTCTTACAAACGTGCAAAGTCATGGAAAATTAAAGTAATCATGGAAGCTGAATCCATCGTAAACTAATCTCTTACTTCTCACTCACCTCAGGAAGTAAGGTTGAAGGCAACTGGTCCTGAGACTAACAAACATGATTCATCATGTTGGCAAAGTTATCTCTTAACATTCTTAAGCGACCAGGTGCAAAATCAAGACGCTCAAGAGCATGCATGTGCTGGACACAATTATGCTTTTCCACTGCCCTTGGCTCGACCAAAAAGACAGAGGCGATGGAGTTTTCCATTTACAGAATACTGATGTGTTTCACGCAAAGAGCAGAACACAGACGGGCACGTATAAAAGAGAGAACCAGGAACCTCCTCAATAAAAAGCAGACGTGATGAGTCAGAGCTTGATGAGAGTCCACCCAGGAGACCTCTTTGTCAGATTCACAAGTTCCAAATCATAAATTAGGGCACTGGACATGAAGATTGCTTTAAGCAGTTTTTTTTCTTCATCAGACAAAGCCAAAAAAACATACTTAGATGTGACACAAAAGACTGCAGCAGAAACAAGGGAACAATATTTGTTGATCAATACAGAGAAGCATGGAGCCTGATGCATGATTATTCATTCACGACACAGACATGAAAGAAGCCAACATTAAGTCTTATTATGAAATCAAGCAGAGTGAGCATCAAACAAATCAAAGAAATGCACCTCATAGAAAAGGGGGGAAAAAAGCAAGACTTAAAGTAACAAAACAATCAGAGTAAAATAATCACCATACCTGGAAACATCGGGGAACTGACAGAAGACAGCAACACCAAAACAAACAATGAACAAGCCAGAAAGAAACTTGGGTCGTAAGTACAAGCAATCTGACGGGACAACTAGGAACACCTGGACAAGACACGAGTGGCCAAGGGTGCTGATTGGTAGACATGATGGACCTGATGAAAACGGGTGGAAACAAAAACTTGACGAGCGAGACGAGACATGGGGAATAAAGGGAATGCTATGGGGAAAACGTGCAAAAACATGAACCAGGACGAATTCCAATCAAATCCAAATCAACAAAAACATAGATTATGACAGTATACGTGACAAAAAAAATCCAATAAAAAACAAAAAAAAAAAAAAACAGAATCACTCAGAGAGGTGCTTTTCAGGTGTACATAATAGGAGCGTGAGAGTTGACCTGAGTAAGTGCATGTTTTGTTTTTATTCCCACCGCCTTTCCTTAGTCAGTCAGGGGGGGATCTTGTTCAGTATGCCATAACTTTTTTTTTTTTTTTCTGGGTAGTATGAATGACTGAATGTGAACTGACATAACCCAGTGAGTCACAAACAGAGTGGAGGAAACGGAGACAGCATGCGATTGAAAATGGCTCTGAGGCAGTAGAATTACTCCGCTCAGCCAGGCAGCAGAATTCGGTCAGTGATGATACCCGTAGCACTGTCGCCAAGGCCACTAAATCAGCTGCGGTGAACCGGCTCATAAAAAAATCTGATAAATAAATAAATCTTATCTCTAGATTTCTTTTTTTAGCCCCTCGATGAACTGCCTTCAGTTATCTAAACTTTGATGACTAGTTGTGAATCTCATCACAACATCATACACACTGTTGGCAGCATGGTTGCATTAATTATTTGAGCCCAATCGCTGTTCATCGCAGTTAATGACCCCGGACGCATTACACAGTGGCAACGAGTTCCAATCGCTGAGTGTGAGGTTGAAAGTAGAGGCTGATGCTTGAGAGGATGTGCTAAGTTATTCATCTGTGCTGCTGTTGTGCTATTGGCTGCCCTCTCCCCTCACTGTCGGACATCTACACCGCCCGGTGCCTCAGCAGGGCTCTCAATATCGTCAAAGACAATACCCACCCAAACTCACACCTGTTCGACCTGATGCCCTCTGGCAGGCGCTACAGGTGCATCAAATCGAGGACCAATAGACTGAGAAACAGTTTCTTTCCAAGAGCCATCTCCATTCTAAACTTTCACACACACACACACACCCGTACCTTGCAGAACAGCAACGTGATGTGTTTTTATATATCCTATTCAGTATTATTTTCCATTGCACTAACTATTCTCTTATTTATCTAATTTATATATTTATCTGAATTATTGTTGTATTGCACTGGAGAGGGGAGCTCTCTAATCTCGTTGCACAATTGAGTACAATGACAATAAAGGGATTTCTGATTCTGATTCTGATTCTGTTCCGCTTCTAGCCTTGGAGCCCAAACAAAGCAACGGTCACCTAATTGGCCCTGACCGAGGCTAATAGGCCCGTTTGAATCAAGTCATCCACAATACAAGTGGCGGGGCTTTTACACATTACTTGGCACGTTTAGGCACAAATATACATAAAGCTGACAATGCTTTCTCTGAGTTTGTTTCAATGTCATGTTTGTGGGCGAGCATTCCTAGATCAAGGCTAGCATCACTTTAAGCATCGGACGGTTCATATTTGTAATACAGTGTTCCCTTACCTTTTGCGGGTGATGTGTTCTATGACCCCCTGTGAATTTCTGTGAAGGAGAGGTTGACTTTTTTTTAATCCTCTGTTCCAACCCTTCTAAAAAAAAAAAGTGAGGGTTCACCATGTTATTGCAAAATACGAGTATCATCTGGATGAATAAACTCTGAAAGGGAGACCCTGCCTAATCCCTCTTTGCAATAAATATGCTGAGCTTGTTTTGAGTCAGCAACATCCTGCTGTCATTAATGCACAAAGTCATGACCACTTCTGCTTTATGAAATATTAGTGGCCCATTTCCATTTTATCTTTAAATAACTAGTCTTTCTGTGGGATCCGTACACTGAGAAAAAATTATTAAAGCAATACAAAGGCGGGCGATGGCGCACTAAATACTTTCAAGTGGTTTTATTTTCACTTTTTGGCTGTGTGTCTTTTACAGCAGTGTTGTGGACACTAATGAACAGGAACTGGAAAGCAGACTAAAACAAGCCACTTGAGATGGCATGCTGCTCCCCAGAGAACCATTAACCTAAGTTTCCATTTTAAATATGGGGCAAGAAAAGAGTGTGGTGACATATTGCTAATTGCTAGCGGCAAGTTGTTATGGCATCTTGGGAGCTCCATTCTTCACCCATCGATGGTTCGGTTTGATTTACAACACTTCTATGATTTATATACAGTATGATGGAGGTCCTTGCCAGCAACATTTGGTAAACAAGTTGGCATGTTGCTCTGTCCCAATTGGTAATGATATAATATACAGTATCCAGTCAACTTAGCATTCATGCTAACTGTAACCATGGAAATGGGTTGTAGTTTTTTTTTTCTGCAGTGAGTTAACCTTGAATACCTGAACCTGGTCTTTATCCTATCTAGCTTTAACGTTGACTGCTCGCCAATAGCCTGTTTAACAGTAAGGTCAAATAAATAAAGCAGGAAAATTGCAGTACGGGCATGCTGGAGCTATCTGTCTTCGGGCAGTAGGCGGGGTACACCCTACTGGTTGCCACCCAATCTCTGAGCAGCGGGAAAATAAAAATCTGTATATAGCATGAATTGTACTGCAATGCCGGATGGACAAACTAAATGCTTGTAGCCTGTGATTGCGTTTATTCATTTTTAATAATATAGAAGACCGGTTGCCACACGGTGGAGGAGGGGCTTGTACGTCTGCCTCACTGTTTTGAGGTTTACTGTTCAAAACTCTGCTCTGGCCTGCCTGCGTGGCGTTTGCATGTTCTCTCTGAACTTGCAGAAGCGTCTGTTCTGTCCATCAGTTAGAATGTGAGTGGGAATGAATGTTTGTCTCCAGCATATTTCCCTGTGATTGACTGGTGAGCAGTTCAGGGTGTACCTCGCCTTTGGCCCAAATGTAGCTTGGATAGGCTCTAGCTCAGCCAATGAAGACAAGTGATGGAAGGAAGGTGCAAACACAATGGCTGCAAATGCACTCATGGACAATATCGATTGTTAGGCACCGCAACAATTTAACAAGCAGGACTCTACCATGTTCATTCAATGGTGGGCATTCTTTTGTAACTCAAAGGGCTAAATTAAAACAAAAATCCTGCATTTTTATCTAGATTGCCATATGCCATGGAGGGTTTTCTTTTAACAAACAGACCAACCATTCATCAAACATCATTAATGCATTTTATTTTATTTTTTTAGTGAGCTCAACTTATACAGACTTTGCAATGAAAAGCAAAACTGACAGCACATACAATAGTCCTGCTGCCAAAATGTGCTCACTGACTCTCCCTTTTTTTTTTATCTGCGTAAGCGACACCTATGAAGTGCCCTGAAAAAGCCCCAGGGAAGTTTAATGTTAAGCCCAAGCAGGTCATATAAGAGGCATCTCAGCTTCTGCCTATCTCTGTCAGACCCACTGGAGGAAATCTAATTTGTTTAATAGCCTGCCGCTTCGACGCCAAGCGTTTGGGTGCGAGGAAACAGAAGGTAGCGATGATGAAAGCTTTGCAGTAGAGAGAGAGAGAGAGCAAACACTCTCTTCTCACATTCACTGATGAGTTGTGATTTCCAAAGTCAAGATCTGCGTCAGCCATCTGGTGACAAAGAAACTATGCCAGTATTCTATTTCCCGTTTTCCGTTAACTATGAAAGATTTCAAACGGAGACAGTAAATTTGTGAGTAAATTGAGATACAATCATCATTTTTTAAGATGTATACTTTATGTGATATTTTCTTTTGGTAGGATGCCGTGAGATTAAATAAAGTTTAGCAGACACCGTCGTATGTGACATTCTACAACATCCCTATGGTCTTATGGTTGTGACTACATCTTTTGAATACAGTTTTCAGCAATTAAAGAAAGATTTTGCTGTTTTCACTATAACTCCATTCGTGAGTTCCCCGCCTTCGTGCATCTCGGACGAGCTCAACAGTTATTGAATGGATTGACATATTGCCCATAAAGGTAATATATTCAAATGGATTTGCTGATCCCCTGACGTTTCGTACCGTGCCAGCCACAATTTACACGGCGTTTTTCTTTCCTGAGAGGCCCGTTAAGCATATGAGCTTGTAGCTTCAACGGCGGGCTTGTATCAAGTTCTGCCAAGATTGTTGACCGTTAAATATTTATGTATCTGCTTTGGGTTGCTGCCTGCTTGATCCTGACCCTACTCCCACTATGCATCTCTCCGTAGGCTAAGACGTACGCAGCTAATCAATGCTGCCAGAAGAGATCAATCAAATGCGGAAATGGAGGTCCAATCAGCGTATGCATCAGCCTTCAATGAAACGAAAGTGTATTTTCCATTCAACAAAATGCACCCCACTGATTGCTTTATTTTTTTTTTTTTCAAGCACTTGCAGGAGGTGACTGATGACGTAATGACATTTCAACAAGGTGACATTATTTTCCCTCACAACGCTTCTCTCATCATTCCTTTTTACCCTTGTGAATGATCATATGTGATGCATGATCAAATAAAATTAGGCCTTGGCTTAGTCCTTGGCAAAAAAAGAAAAATGCAGAAATATTAAAAATGATTTATGATTCTCAGTGTGAAAACTGCTTGTTTATTTGAGCTACATGTCATTTTCCCTAATGAAACTATGCGGAGAAGGTCTGGCAGATTCATAGACCTTCATCACCGACACTCCACTCTTCATCCTTCGCCATTATGAAATGCAAATGTTATGTCACCCTCTTCATACGGAGATAAATCTGTTGTCGCGCGCGTCACAAGGGAGATACTCATGACCCCGCCACTGCTCAAACAATCACACTGTGTTCATTTGCACTCCGCTGACAGCTTCTCCTCAGGTCCTCCGTGACTTGAACAATGAGTTGGAGAGACGCATAAAAGAGCGAGAAGCATAGATTTGATTATGGTTGTCCTGAAAACGCACTTAAACACTGGAACGGCCTTTCCTGTGCAGATTAGATGATGATGACACTTCCATTTCAGAAGCTGAAATGTGTCTTTGTCTGCCTCAGCATGCATAAAATCAATTCGACCTAAGAGTAGCACAGAGAGACATCCGCGCCTCCATCAGGGCATCAATCAATGTGCAGGAGAGGTTCCCCCCTGCAGAGGCACAGTGATATTCTTAGAAGCCAATTATTGAGCATGGGAAGACAGGAAAGGAGGGAGGCGCTTCACATACACACAATTGCAGTTCTATGGTTGTTTAAATAAACTGGTGCGATTACTTGTTTCTTTTACCTCCTCATTATCAAGAGACACGCTCAGACAAAACGAGACTTCCACAGACCAGCAAGGCATATGCTATGAATAAAAATATAGACCAGAATCGCTGGCGTCAGGCCAAAACCTCACAAATCACATTTTGGTGAATTTCACATTTTTTCAAAAAAATCTAAATTATTGGTCAGTCCCCACGCATG